>NW_028320984.1:0-55805 GCF_062004578.1 Staurois parvus
ACTCTGATAGACACACAACCCCTCAAAACACACGCAACCCACTAAGCACCCTCCCCCCCACACACAACCCGCTACACACACTCTGCTAGACACACAACCCCCCCCCCCCCCACGCGCACACACACACATTCTGCTAGACACACAACCCCCCACACACGCAACCCGCTACACACACTCTGTTAGACAAACAACCCCCCAAAATACACACAACCCGCTGCACACACACGTATAACCCACTAGACACAAATCCCCCACACACACACACACACAACCCGCTACACACACTCTGCTAGACACGCAACCCGCCACACACACTCTGCTAGACACGCAACCCGCTACATACACTCTGCTAGACACGCAACCCGCTACACACACTCTGCTAGACACGCAACCCGCTACATACACTCTGCTAGACACGCAACCCGCTACACACACTCTGCTAGACACGCAACCCGCTACACACACTCTGCTAGACACGCAACCCGCTACACACACTCTGCTAGACACGCAACCCGCTACACACACTCTGCTACACACACTCTGTTAGACAAACAACCCCCCAAAATACACACAACCCGCTGCACACACACGTGCAACCCACTAGACACACATCCCCCCCCACACACACACAACCCGCTACACACACTCTGCTAGACACGCAACCCGCTACACACGCAACCCGCTACACACACTCTGCTACACACGTAACCCGCTACACACACTCTGCTAGACACGCAACCCGCCACACACACTCTGCTAGACACGCAACCCGCTACACACGCAACCCGCTACACACACTCTGCTACACACGCAACCCGCTACACACACTCTGCTAGACACGCAACCCGCCACACACACTCTGCTAGACACGCAACCCGCCACACACACTCTGCTAGACACACAACCTGCAACACACACAACCCGCCACACTGCAACACATACCCCACTACACCATAAGACACACATACAAACCCCACTACACTGACACACACCCCCCTGCTATGCCATGAGATACACACACCCTATGGTGACACGCACAGCCTGCTATGCCACAAAACACACACTGCCACACCATGACACACATATGTGTCTACACCACAACACACACACACATAGGTAGTCACACACCAGCCAATACACCATGACTGGCAGACACACACACCATCACACTGTAACATGCACCCCCCCCCCCCCATGACACAGCATAAACACACATTCACACACCCAGTACACAATGTCACCATCATGGCCTATACACACACATGGTGCAGATCCCATTTAGTTTCCCTAGGGGGCGCTCTCTTGTTTTTGGTGTATCAATATAAATGTTCTATTTGGAGGCGATACAATGTAACAAGTTACAGTAAAGACAATGTGGCGATTGTGCGTTGGTCATTACCCTGCGCCTGCAGCTCCAGTATGGCTTGGTACCAGGCCTCCTGCTCCTCCTCCCCGTCCGCAGACACGCACAGGCCGCCGTCACGCGTGTACATGACCAGCAGGTGTCTCCTCTTGGCATCCGCCCTCTTGTTGACGCCAAACGCCTCCTCCAGGTTGACCGTACCGCGGGGTTCGCCGGACCCATCCGCCAGCCTGAACTTCTTCTCGTTCTCGTAGTACTCCAGCCGGGCCGCACCCCGGGGCCCGGGGCCACGTAGTACAAAGTACCTCTTCCTCATGGACTTCTGCTTGCGCAGATACCCCGACTTCTTGATGTCCTCCATCTCAGAGATCTCCTCCTTAAATTTCTGTGGATATGATCAAAAACATTCTGTCCATGAACTTAAAAGAAAAAAAAAAAAAGTCATCCAAAAATTTCAAAAACATTCAGCTGGATTTTTTTTTTCCTTAAAAAAAAAAAAAAAAAAATTACATTATCCTCGTCTTAGGTTTACCCCCAGGGCCAAAAAAAAAAAAAAAAGTTCCTCCAAGTATTTGAAATAAGTTTTTTTTTTTTTTTTTTTAAATTTCAAGAATAAATATTTGAGAATTTTTTTTTTCTTGAATTTTAGATGAGCTAGCAAAAAAATTTGCTGAACTGTCCAGGTTTCACAAGAGATTTGCTAAGCCGATTACTTAATGTTCATTTGCCCTTCTTTCCACAAAAAAAAAAAAAAAAAAAAAGTGCTATTTAATTTTCCAGTACCGCTAGGACTGTATCGTCCGCTTCCTGTCTTCCTGAATTCAATGATGCCATGCAGAAAAAATATTCACAAAATCTCAAATATCTATTTTTTTTTTTTTCTTAATTGTCTGAAATTATGCAATATAATTTAAAAAAAAAAAAAAAAGTGCTAACGCAGCAATTTTTTCCCCATAAGTACCTTGAAGCTTCTTGAGATAATGAACACTATTCAAGTTTTCCACACACTGAAATATTCAGGAAAAAAAAAAAAAAAAAAAGTATTTTGTTTTAGATCAATGCACCATCGCTCCAGTTCAGAGAGTTCATTGGCATATTATATATTATTCCTGAAAAAAATAAAATAAAATATTTTGACAACAAAAGCTCAAAAAAAAAATAAAAAATAAACCGAGGAATACTTTCAGCGTGCCTCAAGGGCACAAATTACTAGGTTTTATTATACTAATCGGATTGTGCAACAGACCGCCGACAGCCAATGAATGAGGCCACTTCCTTAAACAATGGAGACCTTTAAATCAACTTTTTTTTTTTTTTTTTTGGCACTTGTATCCAAAGGAAAGCTATTCAGTAGATTTTTAAGCAGCTCAATTTGTTTTTTTTATTTTTATTTTTTTTTCTGTTTACAACTGGTCTGGGGCTTCTCAAGTTTTTTTTTTTATAATGCAAACAAATAAAGTGACTTTTTTTTTTGTTGTTTACAACTGGTCTGGGGCTTCTCAAGTTTTTTTTTTATAATGCAAAAAAATAAAGCGACTTTTTTTTTTTCGTTTACAACTGGTCTGGGGCTTCTCAAGTTTTTTTTTTATAATGCAAAAAAATAAAGTGACTTTTTTTTTTGTTTACAACTGGTCTGGGGCTTCTCAAGTATTTTTTTATTATAATGCAAAAAAATAAAGTGACTTTTTTTTTGTTTGTTTACAACTGGTCTGGCGCTTCAAGTTTTTTTTTTTTTTTTATAATGCAAAAAAATAAAGCAACTTTTTTTTTTTTGTTTACAACTGGTCTGGGGCTTCTCAAGTTTTTTTTTATAATGCAAAAAAATAAAGTGACTTTTTTTTTTGTTTGTTTTCAACTGGTCTGGGGCGTCTCAAGTTTTTTTTTTTATAATGCAAAAAAATAAAGTGATTTTTTTGTTGTTGTTTACAACTGGTCTGGGGCTTCTCAAGTTTTTTTTTTTATAATGCAAAAAAATAAAGTGACTTTTTTTTTTGTTGTTTACAACTGGTCTGGGGCTTCTCAAGTTTTTTTTTTTTATAATGCAAAAAAATAAAGTGACTTTTTTTGTTTGTTTACAACTGGTCTGGGGCTTCTCAAGTTTTTTTTTTATAATGCAAGAAAATAAAGTGACTTTTTTTTCTTTTTTAAGGGTGCTACAAAAATAATTTAAATAGACCAGCAGAACTGTAGTGCATCCGATATATATATATATATATATATAATTTTTTTTTAAATTTCCTGAAAATACTAATTTATCAGCTGTAAAATAAAATGCAGCAAAGAAAAATATATATACTTTTATGTGCAAAATAATTTTTCCCCTCAAGGGGGAGGGGGGGGGGATAAAAAGAAAGCTTACAGGATTTAGACTAGGAAAAGGCACGGCGTTACTTTAGAACAATCTATTTAGCTATTCAGGCTTGTCACTCTCTTTGGATTTCAGGAAAAAAAAAATTAATACACTCGTAGCTGTGTGAGGCTCAGACGATCTTTGGAAATGCTGAAAAAAAAAAAGAAAAAAAAACGAAAAAAAAAAAAACAACACAGTGTTTGCCAGATTATATGTTCTCTGTTCAACTCAAGATGAAAAAACAAAGGTTAGTATCCCTTTAAGAAGAAAAAAAAAAAAAAAGTCACACAAAATCTGCACATTCAGCAAAAAAAAAAATATTTGCAAAGTAAGGCGAGGTCCACATGCAGCAGCAAAAATAAGTGAGCATTAATGACCGGTCTGTTCACCCAACATCCACACACTTCAGATTGCCTTCCTCGTCCACTTCCAGGCCACAGGTCCAAGAGCACCGGGTGTGTTTCTTTTTTGTTTTCAAACCGACATTCAAGTACCAGCAAATTAATGATTAATATATATGTTCTGCACCTGAGGAAAAAAAATGCAACAAAAAAAAATAGTTTGCAAAAAAAAAAAAATAACTTTGTCTTTAGCTTAAAAAAATATCAAGGATACATTTATTTCTCCGAGAGTAAATATGGATCAAAAAAAAATTCAAGGATAAATTTATGTTGATAAAATGAAAAAAATCCAAGGATAAATTTATTTCTCCGAGAGTAAATATGGATCAAAAAAATTCAAGGATAAATTTATTTCTCAGAGAGTAAATATGGATCAAAAAAAATTCAAGGATAAATTTATTTCTCAGAGAGTAAATATGTAACAAAAAATTTCAAGGATAAATTTATTTCTCCGAGAGTAAATATGGATCATAAAATTTCAAGGATAAATTTATTTCTCAGAGAGTAAATATGGATCAAAAAATTTCAAGGATAAATTTATTTCTCAGAGTAAATATGGATCAAAAAATTTCAAGGATAAATTTATTTCTCCGAGAGTAAATATGGATCAAAAAAATTCAAGGATAAATTTATTTCTCAGAGTAAATATGGATCAAAAAAATTCAAGGATAAATTTATTTCTCAGAGAGTAAATATGGATCAAAAAAAATTCAAGGATAAATTTATTTCTCAGAGAGTAAATATGGATCAAAAAATTTCAAGGATAAATTTCTCAGAGTAAATATGGATCAAAAAAATACAAGGATAAATTTATGTTGATAAAACAAAAAAAATCCAAGGATCAATTTATTTCTCCAAGAGGAAATATGGATCAAAAAAGATTCAAGAATACATTTATTTCTCCGAGAGGAAATATGGTTAAAAAAAAAAAATCCAAGAATAAATTTATGTTGATAAAACAAAAAAAATCCAAGGACAAATGTATTTCTCCAAGAGGAAATATGGATCAAAAAAAAATTCAAGTATAACTTTCTCCGAGAGTAAATACGGATTACAAGAAAAGAAAAAATCCAGAAAAATGTATACGGATGAAAAAGAAAATCCAAAGCTAAAATTTATTTCTCCAAGAGTAAATTTGGATCAAAAAAAAAAAAAAGTCAAGAATAAATTTATATGGGTAAAAAAAAATCCAAGACTAAATATGGATCAAAAAAAATTCAAGTTATTTCTCTGAGAGTAAATATGGATCAAAAAAAAAACTCCAAGGCAAAATGTATTTCTCTGAAAGTAAATGTGAATCAAAAAAACAAAACAAAAAATAGAGAAACTTTCAAAGTATTTTGCAACGTAACAGCTGCTCGTTATTATTTTTTTTGCAAGGGAATAAAAAAAGAAAAAAAAAAAATCAATAAATAAAGTTTGCAATGTTTTTAGGATCTGGGGAGGTCACTACTGCTGCAACGTAGCTCTGCTTGCAGCATTTAAAGGGCAGGCCTACCCCCCCCCCCCCCCTCCACCAAGGAGAAATCCTGCAAAAACTCTTCTTGTGAATAGTGGCATGGATTTTTCAGCCCTCGGTTGCGCCGATTTCCTCCTGCACCGGCCCCGATCCGGGCGTCAGATTGGCCCTCGTGTTGCTTGTTGTGTGTTTTTGTTTTCCTCTGTGGGGAGAAAGGTTGGCAGTCACCCCCCCGGGGCGGTCGGGACGTGCATGCCGGGCAGTGTGCGTGCGTGTTTGCGCTCCGGCTCCTGCTGGATTTTTTTTTTTGCTGTTTTCACGCTTTTGCAATAGCAGTCGTTGTCCTTTGGCCCCGATGAGGAGTCAGCGGAGTGGGTGCAGGGGGGCCACCATTACCACCTGCCCATGTGCTCTGGCAGAGGGACAGGCTGGCACATGGCGGTGGGGGGGGGGGGGGTCTTGCAGGAGGGAAGGAAATACCTGGGTTGCAATGCATGCAGCGTGGCTGGGTGTAGAGGAGGGGGGGCGCTCCTCATTCATGCAGCAGGGGACCCCAGGAGGAGAAGGGGGGCTGTCCTCTGGTGGGTGTAGCTGGATTCGGGGTGAGAGGGGACATTAGGGGGCGATGGGTGCAGGGGGGGCGCCGCACACAGCCACACTCCTCCACTACTTCCCTCTATCTCCTCCCATGGTCAGACCAATGCTGCAGGAGAGCCCTGGGTCCTAGAGGGAGTGGGCTGTGGCCTGCAAACAACTGTCACTGTACAGAGAGAGTGCAACACTGGCCTACAACCGTCACTGTACACAGAGAGAGTGCAACACTGGCCTACAACTGTCACTGTACAGAGAGAGTGCAACACCGACCTACAACCGTCACTGTACACAGAGAGAGTGCAACACTGGCCTACAACTGTCACTGTACAGAGAGAGAGAGTGCAACACCGACCTACAACTGTCACTGTACAGAGAGAGAGAGTGCAACACCGGCCTACAACTGTCACTGTACAGAGAGAGAGAGAGTGCAACACCGGCCTACAACTGTCACTGTACAGAGAGAGAGAGTGCAACACCGACCTACAACTGTCACTGTACAGAGAGAGAGTGCAACACCGGCCTACAACTGTCACTGTACAGAGAGAGAGTGCAACACCGACCTACAACTGTCACTGTACAGAGAGAGAGTGCAAAACCGGCCTACAACTGTCACTGTACAGAGAGAGAGAGTGCAACACCGGCCTACAACTGTCACTGTACAGAGAGAGAGAGTGCAACACCGGCCTACAACTGTCACTGTACAGAGAGAGAGAGAGTGCAACACCGGCCTACAACTGTCACTGTACAGAGAGAGAGAGTGCAACACCGGCCTACAACTGTCACTGTACAGAGAGAGAGAGTGCAACACCGGCCTACAACTGTCACTGTACAGAGAGAGAGAGTGCAACACCGGCCTACAACTGTCACTGTACAGAGAGAGAGAGAGTGCAACACCGGCCTACAACTGTCACTGTACAGAGAGAGAGAGTGCAACACCGACCTACAACTGTCACTGTACAGAGAGAGAGTGCAACACTGGCCTACAACTGTCACTGTACAGAGAGAGAGTGCAACACCGACCTACAACTGTCACTGTACAGAGAGAGAGTGCAAAACCGGCCTACAACTGTCACTGTACAGAGAGAGAGAGTGAAACACCGGCCTACAACCGTCACTGTACAGAGAGAGAGTGCAACACCGGCCTACAACCGTCACTGTACAGAGAGAGTGCAAGGCTAGTGATCTGTGATGCGTTGTAGCGAGCGATCTGCGATGCATTGTAGTGATCCGTGATGCGTTGTAGCGAGCTGTGACGCGTTGTAGCGAGCTGTGACGCGTTGTAGCGATCTGTGATGCGTTGTAGTGAGCTGTGATGCGTTGTAGTGAGCTGTGATGCGTTGTAGTGAGCTGTGATGCGTTGTAGTGAGCTGTGACGCGTTGTAGTGATTTGTGATGCGTGATGCATTATAGTGATCTGCGATGCGTTGTAGTGATCTGTGATGCGTTGTAGTGAGCCGTGATGCGTTGTAGTGAGCTGTGATGCGTTGTAGTGAGCCGTGATGCGTTGTAGTGAGCCGTGATGCGTTGTAGTGAGCTGTGATGCGTTGTAGTGATGTGTGATGCGTTGTAGTGAGCCGTGATGCGTTGTAGTGAGCCGTGATGCGTTGTAGTGATGTGTGATGCGTTGTAGTGATCTCTGATGCGTTGTAGTGAGCTGTGATGCGTTGTAGTGAGCCGTGATGCGTTGTAGTGATGTGTGATGCGTTGTAGTGATCTGTGATGCGTTGTAGTGAGCCGTGATGCGTTGTAGTGAGCCGTGATGCGTTGTAGTGATGTGTGATGCGTTGTAGTGAGCCGTGATGCGTTGTAGTGATGTGTGATGCGTTGTAGTGATGTGTGATGCGTTGTAGTGATGTGTGATGCGTTGTAGTGAGCTGTGATGCGTTGTAGTGAGCCGTGATGCGTTGTAGTGATGTGTGATGCGTTGTAGTGATCTGTGATGCGTTGTAGTGAGCCGTGATGTGTTGTAGTGATGTGTGATGCGTTGTAGTGATGTGTGATGCGTTGTAGTGATCTGTGATGCGTTGTAGTGAGCTGTGATGCGTTGTAGTGATCTCCGATGCGTTGTAGTGATGTGTGATGCGTTGTAGTGAGCCGTGATGCGTTGTAGTGAGCTGTGATGCGTTGTAGTGATATCTGATGCGTTGTAGTGATCTCCGATGCGTTGTAGTGAGCCGTGATGCGTTGTAGTGAGCTGTGATGCGTTGTAGTGATCTCCGATGCGTTGTAGTGATCTCTGATGTGTTGTAGTGAGCCGTGATGCGTTGTTGTGACCTGTGATGCGTTGTAGCGAGCTGTGATGCGTTGTAGTGAGCTGTGATGCGTTGTAGTAACCTGTGATGCGTTGTAGCGAGCTGTGATGCTTTGTAGCGAGCTGTGATGCGTTGTAGTGAGCTGTGATGCGTTGTAGTGAGCTGTGATGTGTTGTAGTGATCTCCGATGCGTTGCAGTGAGCTGTGATGCGTTGTAGTTATCTCTGATGCGTTGTAGTGAGCCGTGATGCGTTGTAGTGACCTGTGATGCGTTGTAGTGAGCCGTGATGCGTTGTAATGATGTGTGATGCGTTGTAGTGATATGTGATGTGTTGTAGTGAGCCGTGATGCGTTGTAGTGAGCCGTGATGCGTTGTAGTGACCTGTGATGCGTTGTAGTGAGCTGTGATGCGTTGTAGTGAGCCGTGATGCGTTGTAGTGAGCTGTGATGCGTTGTAGTGATCTCCGATGCGTTGTAGTGATCTCTGATGTGTTGTAGTGAGCCGTGATGCGTTGTTGTGACCTGTGATGCGTTGTAGCGAGCTGTGATGCGTTGTAGTGAGCTGTGATGCGTTGTAGTAACCTGTGATGCGTTGTAGCGAGCTGTGATGCGTTGTAGTAACCTGTGATGCGTTGTAGCGAGCTGTGATGCGTTGTAGTGAGCTGTGATGCGTTGTAGTGAGCTGTGATGTGTTGTAGTGATCTCCGATGCGTTGTAGTGAGCTGTGATGCGTTGTAGTTATCTCTGATGCGTTGTAGTGAGCCGTGATGCGTTGTAGTGATATGTGATGTGTTGTAGTGAGCCGTAATGCGTTGTAGTGAGCCGTGATGCGTTGTAGTGAGCCGTGATGCGTTGTAGTGACCTGTGATGCGTTGTAGTGAGCCGTGATGCGTTGTAGTGATGTGTGATGCGTTGTAGTGAGCCGTGATGCGTTGTAGTGACATGTGATGCGTTGTAGTGAGCCGTGATGCGTTGTAGTGACCTGTGAGGCGTTGTAGTGACCTGTGATGCGTTGTAGTGACCTGTGACGTGTTGTAGTGTATGTAAAACACAATGGTGTAAAGGATTCTAGCAGAGCTGGTAGTTGGTCGGTTCCCTGGTTCTAGCAGTGCTGGTGATTGGTCGGTTCCCTGGTCCTAGCAGAGCTGGTGATTGGTCGGTTCCCTGGTCCTAGCAGAGCTGGTGATTGGTCGGTTCCCTGGTCCTAGCAGAGCTGGTGGTTGGTCGGTTTCCTGGCCCTAGCAGAGCTTGCAGTCATTCATTTGCCTGGATCTAGCAGAACTGGTGGTTGGTCGGTTCCCTGGTTCTAGCAGAGCTGGTGGTTGATCTGTTCCCTGGTCCTAGCAGAGCTGGTGGTTGGTCGGTTTTCTGGTTCTAGCAGAGCTGGTGGTTGGTCGGTTCCCTGGTTCTAGCAGAGCTGGTGGTTGGTTGGTTTCCTGGCTCTTGCAGAGCTGGTGGTTGGTCCCTTCCCTGTTTCTAGCAGAGCTGGAGGTTGATCCCTTCCATGGTTCTAGCAGAGCTGGTAGTTGGTCAGTTCCCTGGTTCTAGCAGAGCTGGTGGTTGGTCGGTTCCCTGATTCTAGCAGAGCTGGTGGTTGGTCGGTTCCCTGGTTCTAGCAGAGCTGGTGGTTGGTCGGTTCCCTGGTTCTAGCAGAGCTGGTGGTTGGTCGGTTCTCTGGTTCTAGCAGAGCTGGTGGTTGGTCGGTTCCCTGGTTCTAGCAGAGCTGGTGGTTGGTCGGTTCCCTGGTTCTAGCAGAGCTGGTGGTTGGTCGGTTCTCTGGTTCTAGCAGAGCTGGTGGTTGGTCGGTTCCCTGGTTCTAGCAGAGCTGGTGGTTGGTCGTTTTCCTTGGTTCTAGCAGAGCTGGTAGTTGGTCGGTTCCCTAGTTCTAGCAGAGCTAATGGTTGGTCAGTTTCCTGGCTCTTGCAGAGCTGGTGGTTGGCCCCTTCCCTGGTTCTAGCAGAGCTGGAGGTTGATCCCTTCCATGGTTCTAGCAGAGCTGATAGTGGGTCAGTTCCTGGTTTCTAGCAGAGCTGGTGGTTGGTCGGTTCCCTGGTTCCAGCAGAGCTGATGGTTGGTTGGTTTCCTGGTTCTAGCAGAGCTGGTGGTTGGTCAGTTCCCCGATTCTAGCAGAGCTGGTGGTTGGTCGATTCCCTTGCTCTTGCAGAGCTGGTGGTTGGTCGGTTCCCCGATTCTAGCAGAGCTGGTGGTTGGTCGGTTCCTGGTTCTAGCAGAGCTGGTGGTTGGTCGGTTCCCCGATTCTAGCAGAGCTGGTGGTTGGTCAATTCCCTGGCTCTTGCAGAGCTGTGGTTGGTCGGTTCCCCAATTCTAGCAGAGCTGGTGGTTGCTTGGTTCCCTGGTTCTAGCAGAGTTGGTAGGTTCCCTGGTCCTAGCAGAGCTGGTGGTTGGTCAGTTTTCTGGTTCTAGCATAGCTGGTGGTTGGTCGGTTCCCTGGTTCTAGCAGAGCTGGTGGTTGGTCAGTTTCCTGGCACTTGCAAAGCTGGTGGTTGATCCCTTCCCTGGTTCTAGCAGTGCTGGTGATTGGTCGGTTCCCTGGTCCTAGCAGAGCTGGTGGTTGGTCGGTTCCCTGGTTCTAGCAGAGTTGCTGGTTGGTCGGTTTCCTGGCCCTAGCAGAGCTTGCAGTCATTCATTTGCCTGGATCTAGCAGAACTGCTGGTTGTTTGGTTTCCTGGTTCTAGCAGAGCTGGTGGTTGGTCGGTTCCCTGGTTCTAGCAGAGCTGGTGGTTGGTCGGTTCTCTGGTTCTAGCAGAGCTGGTGGTTGGTCGGTTCCCTGATTCTAGCAGAGCTGGTGGTTGGTCGGTTCCCCTGGTTCTAGCAGAGCTGGTGGTTGGTCGTTTTCCTTGGTTCTAGCAGAGCTGGTAGTTGGTCGGTTCCCTGGTTCTAGCAGAGCTAATGGTTGGTCAGTTTCCTGGCTCTTGCAGAGCTGGTGGTTGGCCCCTTCCCTGGTTCTAGCAGAGCTGGAGGTTGATCCCTTCCATGGTTCTAGCAGAGCTGATAGTGGGTCAGTTCCCTGGTTTTTGCAGAGCTGGTGGTTGGTCGGTTCCCTGGTTCTAGCAGAGCTGATGGTTGGTTGGTTTCCTGGTTCTAGCAGAGCTGGTGGTTGGTCGGTTCCCCGATTCTAGCAGAGCTGGTGGTTGGTCGATTCCCTGGCTCTTGCAGAGCTGGTGGTTGGTCGGTTCCCCGATTCTAGCAGAGCTGGTGGTTGGTCGATTCCCTGGCTCTTGCAGAGCTGGTGGTTGGTCGGTTCCCCGATTCTAGCAGAGCTGGTGGTTGGTCGGTTCCCTGGTTCTAGCAGAGCTGGTGGTTGGTCGGTTCCCCGATTCTAGCAGAGCTGGTGGTTGGTCAATTCCCTGGCTCTTGCAGAGCTGGTGGTTGGTCGGTTCCCCGATTCTAGCAGAGCTGGTGGTTGCTTGGTTCCCTGGTCCTAGCAGAGTTGGTAGGTTCCCTGGTCCTAGCAGAGCTGGTGGTTGGTCAGTTTTCTGGTTCTAGCAGAGCTGGTGGTTGGTCGGTTCCCTGGTTCTAGCAGAGCTGGTAGTTGGTCAGGTCCCTGGTCCTAGCAGAGCTGGTGGTTGGTCAGATTCCTGGCACTTGCAGAGCTGGTGGTTGATCCCTTCCCTGGTTCTAGCAGAGCTGGTAGTTGGTCGGTTCCCTGGTTCTAGCAGTGCTGGTGATTGGTCGGTTCCCTGGTCCTAGCAGAGCTGGTGGTTGGTCGATTCCCTGGTTCTAGCAGAGTTGCTGGTTGGTCGGTTCCCTGGTTCTAGCAGAGCTGGTGGTTGGTCGGTTCCCTGGTTCAAGCAGAGCTGGTGGTTGGTCGTTTTCCTTGGTTCTAGCAGAGCTGGTAGTTGGTCGGTTCCCTGGTTCTAGCAGAGCTAATGGTTGGTCAGTTTCCTGGCTCTTGCAGAGCTGGTGGTTGGCCCCTTCCCTGGTTCTAGCAGAGCTGGAGGTTGATCCCTTCCATGGTTCTAGCAGAGCTGATAGTGGGTCAGTTCCCTGGTTCTAGCAGAGCTGGTGGTTGGTCGGTTCCCTGGTTCTAGCAGAGCTGATGGTTGGTTGGTTTCCTGGTTCTAGCAGAGCTAGTGGTTGGTCGGTTCCCCGATTCTAGCAGAGCTGGTGGTTGGTCGATTCCCTGGCTCTTGCAGAGCTGGTGGTTGGTCGGTTCCCCGATTCTAGCAGAGCTGGTGGTTGGTCGGTTCCCTGGTTCTAGCAGAGCTGATGGTTGGTCGGTTCCCCGATTCTAGCAGAGCTGGTGGTTGGTCAATTCCCTGGCTCTTGCAGAGCTGGTGGTTGGTCGGTTCCCTGGTTCTAGCAGAGTTGGTAGGTTCCCTGGTCCTAGCAGAGCTGGTGGTTGGTCAGTTTTCTGGTTCTAGCAGAGCTGGTGGTTGGTCGGTTCCCTGGTTCTAGCAGAGCTGGTAGTTGGTCAGGTCCCTGGTCCTAGTAGAGCTGGTGGTTGGTCAGTTTCCTGGCACTTGCAGAGCTGGTGGTTGATCCCTTCCCTGGTTCTAGCAGAGCTGGTAGTTGGTCGGTTCCCTGGTTCTAGCAGTGCTGGTGATTGGTCGGTTCCCTGGTCCTAGCAGAGCTGGTGGTTGGTCGGTTCCCTGGTTCTAGCAGAGTTGCTGGTTGGTCGGTTTCCTGGCCCTAGCAGAGCTTGCAGTCATTCATTTGCCTGGATCTAGCAGAACTGGTGGTTGGTTGGTTTCCTGGTTCTAGCAGAGCTGGTAGTTGGTCAGGTCCCTGGTCCTAGCAGAGCTGGTGGTTGGTCAGTTTCCTGGCACTTGCAAAGCTGGTGGTTGATCCCTTCCCTGGTTCTAGCAGAGCTGGTAGTTGGTCGGTTCCCTGGTTCTAGCAGTGCTGGTGATTGGTCGGTTCCCTGGTCCTAGCAGAGCTGGTGGTTGGTCGGTTCCCTGGTTCTAGCAGAGTTTCTGGTTGGTCGGTTTCCTAGCCCTAGCAGAGCTTGCAGTCATTCATTTGCCTGGATCTAGCAGAACTGGTGGTTGGTTGGTTTCCTGGTTCTAGCAGAGCTGGTGGTTGGTCAATTCCCTGGCTCTTGCAGAGCTGGTGGTTGGTCGGTTCCCCTATTCTAGCGGAGCTGGTGGTTGCTTGGTTCCCTGGTTCTAGCAGAGTTGGTAGGTTCCCTGGTCCTAGCAGAGCTGGTGGTTGGTCAGTTTTCTGGTTCTAGCAGAGCTGGTGGTTGGTCGGTTCCCTGGTTCTAGCAGAGCTGGTAGTTGGTAAGGTCCCTGGTCCTAGCAGAGCTGGTGGTTGGTCAGTTTCCTGGCACTTGCAAAGCTGGTGGTTGATCCCTTCCCTGGTTCTAGCAGAGCTGGTAGTTGGTCGGTTCCCTGGTTCTAGCAGTGCTGGTGATTGGTCGGTTCCCTGGTCCTAGCAGAGCTGGTGGTTGGTCGGTTCCCTGGTTCTAGCAGAGTTGCTGGTTGGTCGGTTTCCTGGCCCTAGCAGAGCTTGTAGTCATTCATTTGCCTGGATCTAGCAGAACTGGTGGTTGGTTGGTTTCCTGGTTCTAGCAGAGCTGGTGGTTGGTCGGTTCCCTGGTTCTAGCAGAGCTGGTGGTTGATCTGTTCCCTGGTTCTAGCAGAGCTGGTAGTTGGTCGGTTCCCTGGTCCTAGCAGAGCTGGTGGTTGGTCGGTTCCCTGGTTCTAGCAGAGCTGGTGGTTGGTTGGTTTTCTGGCTCTTGCAGAGCTGGTGGTTGGTCCCTTCCCTGTTTCTAGCAGAGCTGGAGGTTGATCCCTTCCATGGTTCTAGCAGAGCTGGTAGTTGGTCAGTTCCCTGGTTCTAGCAGAGCTGGTGGTTGGTCGGTTCCCTGATTCTAGCAGAGCTGGTGGTTGGTCGGATCACTGGTTCTAGCAGAGCTGGTGGTTCGTCAGTTCCCTGGTTCTAGCAGAGCTGGTGGTTGGTCGGTTCTCTGGTTCTAGCAGAGCTGGTGGTTGGTCGGTTCCCTGGTTCTAGCAGAGCTGGTGGTTGGTCGGTTCCCTGGTTCTAGCAGAGCTGGTGGTTGGTCGTTTTCCTTGGTTCTAGCAGAGCTGGTAGTTGGTCGGTTCCCTGGTTCTAGCAGAGCTAATGGTTGGTCAGTTTCCTGGCTCTTGCAGAGCTGGTGGTTGGCCCCTTCCCTGGTTCTAGCAGAGCTGGAGGTTGATCCCTTCCATGGTTCTAGCAGAGCTGATAGTGGGTCAGTTCCCTGGTTCTAGCAGAGCTGGTGGTTGGTCGGTTCCCTGGTTCTAGCAGAGCTGATGGTTTTTTGGTTTCCTGGTTCTAGCAGAACTGGTGGTTGGTTTCCTGGTTCTAGCAGAGCTGGTGGTTGGTCGGTTCCCCGATTCTAGCAGAGCTGGTGGTTGGTCGATTCCCTGGCTCTTGCAGAGCTGGTGGTTGGTCGGTTCCCCGATTCTAGCAGAGCTGGTGGTTGGTCGGTTCCCTGGTTCTAGCAGAGCTGGTGGTTGGTCGGTTCCCCGATTCTAGCAGAGCTGGTGGTTGGTCAATTCCCTGGCTCTTGCAGAGGTGGTGGTTGGTCGGTTCCCCGATTCTAGCAGAGCTGGTGATTGGTCGGTTCCCTGGTTCTAGCAGAGCTGGTGGTTCATCGGTTCCCCGGTTCTAGCAGTGCTGGTGGTTGGTCGGTTCCCTGGTTCTAGCAGAGCTGGTGGTTGGTCAGTTCCCTGGTTCTAGCAGAGCTGGTGGTTGGTCGGTTCCCTGGTTCTAGCAGAGCTGGTGGTTGGTCGGTTTTCTGGTTCTAGCAGAGCTGGTGGTTGGTCGTTTTCCTTGGTTCTAGCAGAGCTGGTATTTGGTCGGTTCCCTGGTACTAGCAGAACTGGTGGTTGGTCTGTTTCTGCCTCTTGCAGAGTTGGTGGTTGGTTGGTATCTTATCTCCAGCAGAGCTGTTGGTCAGTTGGTTACCTGGCTCTAGCAGAGCTGGTGGTTGGTCAGTTTCCTGGCTCCTAGCAGAGCTGGTGGTTGGTCGGTCCCTGGTTCTAGCAGTGCTGGTGGTTGGTCGGTTCCCTCGTTCTAGCAAAGCTGGTAGTTGGTCGGTTCCCTTGTTCTAGCAGAGCTGGTGGTTGGTCGATTCCCTTGTTCTAGCAGAGCTGGTGGTTGGTCGATTCCCTGGTCCTAGCAGAGCTTGTGGTTGGTCGGTTCCCTGGTTCTAGCAGAGCTGGTGGTTGGTCGATTCCCTGGTCCTAGCAGAGCTTGTGGTTGGTCGGTTCCCTGGTTCTAGCAGAGCTGGTGGTTCGTTGGTTCCCTGGTTCTAGCAGAACTGGTGGTTGGTTTCCTGGTTCTAGCAGAGCTGGTGGTTGGTCGGTTCCCCAATTGTAGCAGAGCTGCTGATTGGTTGATTCCCTGGCTCTTGCAGAGCTGGTGGTTGGTCGGTTCCCTGGTTCTAGCAGAGCTGGTAGTTGGTCGGTTCCCTGGTCCTAGCAGAGCTGGTGGTTGGTCGGTTCCCTGGTTCTAGCAGAGCTGGTGGTTGGTTGGTTTTCTGGCTCTTGCAGAGCTGGTGGTTGGTCCCTTCCCTGTTTCTAGCAGAGCTGGAGGTTGATCCCTTCCATGGTTCTAGCAGAGCTGGTAGTTGGTCAGTTCCCTGGTTCTAGCAGAGCTGGTGGTTGGTCGGTTCCCTGATTCTAGCAGAGCTGGTGGTTGGTCGGATCACTGGTTCTAGCAGAGCTGGTGGTTCGTCAGTTCCCTGGTTCTAGCAGAGCTGGTGGTTGGTCGGTTCTCTGGTTCTAGCAGAGCTGGTGGTTGGTCGGTTCCCTGGTTCTAGCAGAGCTGGTGGTTGGTCGGTTCCCTGGTTCTAGCAGAGCTGGTGGTTGGTCGTTTTCCTTGGTTCTAGCAGAGCTGGTAGTTGGTCGGTTCCCTGGTTCTAGCAGAGCTAATGGTTGGTCAGTTTCCTGGCTCTTGCAGAGCTGGTGGTTGGCCCCTTCCCTGGTTCTAGCAGAGCTGGAGGTTGATCCCTTCCATGGTTCTAGCAGAGCTGATAGTGGGTCAGTTCCCTGGTTCTAGCAGAGCTGGTGGTTGGTCGGTTCCCTGGTTCTAGCAGAGCTGATGGTTTTTTGGTTTCCTGGTTCTAGCAGAACTGGTGGTTGGTTTCCTGGTTCTAGCAGAGCTGGTGGTTGGTCGGTTCCCCGATTCTAGCAGAGCTGGTGGTTGGTCGATTCCCTGGCTCTTGCAGAGCTGGTGGTTGGTCGGTTCCCCGATTCTAGCAGAGCTGGTGGTTGGTCGGTTCCCTGGTTCTAGCAGAGCTGGTGGTTGGTCGGTTCCCCGATTCTAGCAGAGCTGGTGGTTGGTCAATTCCCTGGCTCTTGCAGAGCTGGTGGTTGGTCGGTTCCCCGATTCTAGCAGAGCTGGTGATTGGTCGGTTCCCTGGTTCTAGCAGAGCTGGTGGTTCATCGGTTCCCCGGTTCTAGCAGTGCTGGTGGTTGGTCGGTTCCCTGGTTCTAGCAGAGCTGGTGGTTGGTCAGTTCCCTGGTTCTAGCAGAGCTGGTGGTTGGTCGGTTCCCTGGTTCTAGCAGAGCTGGTGGTTGGTCGGTTTTCTGGTTCTAGCAGAGCTGGTGGTTGGTCGTTTTCCTTGGTTCTAGCAGAGCTGGTATTTGGTCGGTTCCCTGGTACTAGCAGAACTGGTGGTTGGTCTGTTTCTGCCTCTTGCAGAGTTGGTGGTTGGTTGGTATCTTATCTCCAGCAGAGCTGTTGGTCAGTTGGTTACCTGGCTCTAGCAGAGCTGGTGGTTGGTCAGTTTCCTGGCTCCTAGCAGAGCTGGTGGTTGGTCGGTCCCTGGTTCTAGCAGTGCTGGTGGTTGGTCGGTTCCCTCGTTCTAGCAAAGCTGGTAGTTGGTCGGTTCCCTTGTTCTAGCAGAGCTGGTGGTTGGTCGATTCCCTTGTTCTAGCAGAGCTGGTGGTTGGTCGATTCCCTGGTCCTAGCAGAGCTTGTGGTTGGTCGGTTCCCTGGTTCTAGCAGAGCTGGTGGTTGGTCGATTCCCTGGTCCTAGCAGAGCTTGTGGTTGGTCGGTTCCCTGGTTCTAGCAGAGCTGGTGGTTCGTTGGTTCCCTGGTTCTAGCAGAACTGGTGGTTGGTTTCCTGGTTCTAGCAGAGCTGGTGGTTGGTCGGTTCCCCAATTGTAGCAGAGCTGCTGATTGGTTGATTCCCTGGCTCTTGCAGAGCTGGTGGTTGGTCGGTTCCCTGGTTCTAGCAGAGCTGGTGGTTGGTCGGTTCCCTGGTTCTAGCAGAGCTGGTGGTTGGTCGTTTTCCTTGGTTCTAGCAGAGCTGGTGATTGGTCTGTTTTCTGCCTCTTGCAGAGTTGGTGGTTGGTTGGTATCTTATCTCTAGCAGAGCTGTTGGTCAGTTGGTTACCTGGCTCTAGCAGAGCTGGTGGTTGGTCAGTTTCCTAGCTCCTAGCAGAGCTGGTGGTTGGTCGGTTCCCTCGTTCTAGCAAAGCTGGTAGTTGGTCGGTTCCCTTGTTCTAGCAGAGCTGGTGGTTGGTCGATTTCCTGGTCCTAGCAGAGCTTGTGGTTGGTCAGTTCCCTCGTTCTTGCAGAGCGGGTGGTTAGTCGGTTCCCTGGTTCTAGCAGAGCTGGTGGTTGGTTGGTTCCCTGGTTCTAGCAGAGCTGGTGGTTGGTCAGTTCCCTATTTCTAGCAGAGCTGGTGGTTGGTCGGTTCCCTGGTTCTAGCAGAGCTGGTGGTTGGTCAGTTTCCAGGCTCTAGTGTTGGCACTCAGTTGGTTTCTTTGCTCTAGCAGAGTTAGTGGTTGGTCGGTTTCTTGACCCTGGCAGGGTTGTGGTCATTAATTTTCTTGGCTCTAGCAGAGCTGGTGGTTGGTCGATTTCCTGGCTCTAGCAGAGCTTGTGGTTGGTTGGTATGTTATCTCTAGCAGAGTTGGTGGTCGGTTGGTTATCTGGCTCTAGCAGTGTTGGTGGTTGGCATCCCATCTCTAGCAGAGATGGTGGTTGGTCAGTTACCTAGCTCTAGCAGTGATGGTGTTCGGTCGGTTACCTGGCTCCAGCAGTGTTGGTGGTTGACATCCCATCTCTAGCAGATTTGGTTGTTGGTTGGTAACCTGGCTCTAGCAGTGATGGTGGTTGGCATCCTATCTCTAGCAGAGTTGGTGGTCGGTTGGTTTCTTGACCCTGGCAGGGTTATGGTCATTCATTTTCTTGGCTCTAGCAGAGCTGGTGGTTGGTTGGTATCTTATCTCTAGCAGAGTTGGTGGTCGGTTATCTGTCTCTAGCAGTGTTGGTGGTTGGCATCCCATCTCTAGCAAAGTTGGTGGTTAGTTGATTATCTGGCTCTAGCAGAGTTGGTGCTTGGCATCCCATCTCTAGCAAAGTTGGTGGTTAGTTGGTTATCTGGCTCTAGCAGTGTTGGTGGTTGGCATCCCATCTCTAGTAAAGTTGGTGGTCGGTCGGTTACCTGGCTCCAGCAGTGTTGATGGTTGGCATCCTATCTCTAGCAGAGTTGGTGGTCGGTCGGTTACCTTGCTCCAGCAGTGTTGGTGGTTGGCATCCTATCTCTAGCAGAGTTGGTGGTCGGTTGATTACCTGGCTGCAGCAGAGCTGATGATCAGTTGGTTTCTTGGGTCTAGCAGAGCTGACAATCTGTTGGTTTCCTGGCTTTAGCAGAGTTGGTAATTGGTCTGTTTCTTTGTTCCAGAAGCACTGGCAGTTGTTCATTTACTTGGCTCTAGCAGACTTTGTGGTTGGTCAGTTACCTGGCTCTAGCAGAGCTGATGGTTGGTTGGTATCTTATGTCTAGCAGAGCTGTTGGTCAGTTGGGTTACCTGGCTCTATCAGAATTGGTAGTCAGTTATTTTTCTTGGCTCTATCAGAGCTGGTGGTTGGTCAGTTTCCTGGTTCTAGCAGTGCTGGTAGTTGGTCTGTTCCCTGGTTCTAGCAGAGCTGGTAGTTGGTCAGTTCCCTTTTCCTAGCAGAGCTGGAAGTTGGTCGGTTCCCTGGTCCTAGCAGAGCTTGTGGTTGGTTGGTTCCCTGGTTCTAGCAGAATTGCTGGTTGGTCAGTTTCCTGGCTCTAGCAGAGCTGGCAGTCATTCATTTGCCTGGATCTAGCATAACTGGTGGTTCGTCGGTTCCCTGATTGTAGCAGAGCTGGTGGTTGATTGGTTCCCTGGCTCTTGCAGAGCTGGTGGTTGGTCGGTTTCCTGATTCTAGCAGAGCTAGTGGTTGGTCGGTTCCCTCGTTCTTGCAGAGCGGGTGGTTGGTTGGTTCCCTGGTGCTAGCAGAGCTGGTGGTTGGTCGGTTCCCTGGTTCTAGCAGAGCTGGTGGTTGGTTGGTTCCCTCGTTCTAGCAAAGCTGGTAGTTGGTCGGTTCCCTTGTTCTAGCAGAGCTGGTGGTTGGTCAGTTTCCAGGTTCTAGTGTTGGCACTCAATTGTTTTTTTGGCTCTAGCAGACTTAGTGGTTGGTCAGTTTCTTGACCCTGGCAGGGTTCTGGTCTTTTATTTTCTTGGCTCTAGCAGAGCTGGTGGTTTGTTGGTTCCCTGGTTCTAGCAGTGCTGGTGGTTGGTCGGTTCCCTGGTTCTAGCAGAGCTGGTGGTTGGTTGGTTCCCTCGTTCTAGCAAAGCTGGTAGTTGGTCGGTTCCCTTGTTCTAGCAGAGCTGGTGGTTGGTCAGTTTCCAGGTTCTAGTGTTGGCACTCAATTGTTTTTTTGGCTCTAGCAGACTTAGTGGTTGGTCAGTTTCTTGACCCTGGCAGGGTTCTGGTCTTTTATTTTCTTGGCTCTAGCAGAGCTGGTGGTTTGTTGGTTCCCTGGTTCTAGCAGTGCTGGTGGTTGGTCGGTTCCCTGGTTCTAGCAGAGCTGGTAGTTGGTCAGTTCCCTGTTCCTAGCAGAGCTGGTGGTTGGTCGGTTCCCTGGTCCTAGCAGAGCTGCTAGTTGGTTGGTTCCCTGGTTCTAGCAGAGTTGCTGGTTGGTCAATTTCCTGGCTCTAGCAGAGCTGGCAGTCATTCATTTGCCTGGATCTAGCATAACTGGTGGTTGGTGGGTTTCCTGGTTCTGGCAGAGCTGGTGGTTGTTTGGTTTCCTTGTTCTAGCAGAGCTGGTGGTTGGTCGGTTCCCTGATTGTAGCAGAGCTGGTGGTTGATTGGTTCCCTGGCTCTTGCAGAGCTGGTGGTTGGTCGGTTTCCTGATTCTAGCAGAGCTAGTGGTTGGTCGGTTCCCTCGTTCTTGCAGAGCGGGTGGTTGGTTGGTTCCCTGGTGCTAGCAGAGCTGGTGGTTGGTCGGTTCCCTGGTTCTAGCATAGCTGGTGGTTGGTTGGTTCCCTGGTTCTAGCAGAGCCGGTAGTTGTTCATTTTCCAGGTTCTAGCAGAGCTGGTGGTTGGTCAGTTTCCAGGTTCTAGTGTTGGCACTCAATTGGCTTCTTGGCTCTAGCAGAGTTGGTGGTCGGTTGGTTTCTTGACCCTGGCAGGGTTATGGTCATTAATTTTCTTGTCTCTAGCAGAGCTGGTGGTTTGTTGGTTTCCTGGCTCTAGCAGAGTTGGTGGTTGGTTGGTATCTTATCTCTAGCAGTGTTGGTGGTCGGTTATCTGTCTCTAGCAGTGTTGGTGGTCGGTTATCTGTCTCTAGTAGTGTTGGTGGTTGGCATCCCATCTCTAGCAGAGTTGGTGGTCGGTCGGTTACCTGGCTCCAGCAGTGTTGGTGGTTGGCATCCCATCTCTACGAGAGTTGGTGGTCAGTTGGTTACCTGGCTATAGCAGTGATGGTGGTCAGTCGGTTACCTGGCTCCAGCAGTGTTGGTGGTTGGCATCCTATCTCTAGCAGATTTGGTGGTCGGTTGGTTACCTGGCTCTAGCAGTGATGGTGGTCAGTCGGTTACCTGGCTCTAGCAGTGTTGGTGGTCATTTGGTTTCTTGTATCTAGCAGAGCTGATGGTCAGTTGGTTTCCTGGCTTTAGCCGAGTTAGTAATTGGTCAGTTTCATTGTTCCAGAAGCACTGGCAGTTGTTAATTTACTGGGCTCTAGCAGTTTGTGGTTGGTCAGTTACCTGGCTCTAGCAGTGATGGTGGTCGGTCATTTTCCTGGCACTAGCAGAGCTGGTGGTTGGTCGGTTCCCTAGCTCTAACAGAGTTGTTGGTTGGTTGATTTCCTGGCTTTAGCAGAGTTGGTTGTTGGTTGGTATCTTAGCTCTAGCAGAGGTGGTAGTCTGTTGTTTACCTGGCTCTAGCAGTGATGGTGATCGGTCATTTTCCTGGCTCTAGCAGAGCTGGTGGTTGGTCGGTTCCCTGGCTCTAGCAGAGTTGGTGGCCGGTTTGTTCCGTGGCTATAGCAGAGTTAGTGATTGGTCAGTTCTCTGGCAGAGTTAGTGGTTGGTTGGTATCTTATCTCTAGCAGAGCTGGTGGTCTGGTGGTTACCTGGCTCTAGCAGTGATGGTGGTCAGTCATTTTCTTAGCTCTAGCAGAACTGGTGGTTGGTCGGTTTCCTGGCTCTTGCAGATTTGGTGGTTGGTTGGTTTCCTGGCTCTAGCAGAGTTGGTGGTTGGTCGGTTTCTTGGCTCTTGGTGTGAAAGGCCCCCATGGGCCACAATGTGGGATGGTGTGAAGAGACCTCCATGGGTCACAATGTGGGATGGTGTGAAGAGACCTCCAAGGGTCACAATGTGGGATGGCGTGAAGAGGCCCCCATGGGTCACAATGTGGGATGGTGTGAAGAGACCTCCATGGGTCACAATGTGGGATGGTGTGAAGAGACCTCCATGAGTCACAATGTGGGATGGTGTGAAGAGGCCCCCATGGGCCACAATATGGGATGGTGTGAAGAGGCCCCCATGGGTCACAATGTGGGATGGTGTGAAGAGACCTCCATGGGTCACAATGTTGGATGGTGTGAAGAGACCTCCATGGGTCACAATGTGGGATGGTGTGAAGAGACCTCCATGGGTCACAATGTGGGATGGTGTGAAGAGACCTCCATGGGTCACAATGTGGGATGGCGTGAAGAGGCCCCATGGGTCACAATGTGGGATGGCGTGAAGAGACCTCCATGGGTCACAATGTGGGATGGTGTGAAGAGGCCCCCATGGGTCAGAATGTGGGATGGCGTGAAGAGACCTCCATGGGTCACAATGTGGGATGGCGTGAAGAGACCTCCATGGGTCACAATGTGGGATGGCGTGAAGAGACCTCCATGGGTCACAATGTGGGATGTTAACGTGAAGAGACCTCCATGGGTCACAATGTGGGATGGCGTGAAGAGACCTCCATGGGTCACAATGTGGGATGGTGTGAAGAGGCCCCCATGGGTCACAATGTGGGATGGCGTGAAGAGACCTCCATGGGTCACAATGTGGGATGGCGTGAAGAGACCTCCATGGGTCACAATGTGGGATGACGTGAAGAGACCTCCATGGGTCACAATGTGGGATGGCGTGAAGAGACCTCCATGGGTCACAATGTGGGATGGCGTGAAGAGACCTCCATGGGTCACAATGTGGGTTGGCGTGAAGAGACCTCCATGGGTCACAATGTGGGATGGCGTGAAGAGACCTCCATGGGTCACAATGTGGGATGGTGTGAAGAGACCTCCATGGGTCACAATGTGGGATGGTGTGAAGAGACCTCCATGGGTCACAATGTGGGATGGTGTGAAGAGGCCCCCATGGGTCACAATGTGGGATGGCGTGAAGAGACCTCCATGGGTCACAATGTGGGATGGCGTGAAGAGACCTCCATGGGTCACAATGTGGGATGGTGTGAAGAGGCCCCCATGGGTCACTATGTGGGATGGTTTGAAGAGGCCCCCATGGGCCCCCTGAACCAACACAGGTGCGTATGTTCAGGTACCGCACTAGAACTCATGAATGTGATTGGCTCTACAGAGCAGAGGGGAACTGCTGGACCTGTCAGAGGCCTCGGCGCCATTACTGGGTGCTTCTATTTTTTTTGTTACTTTCAGTTTTTTCTGTTTTGCCGCAATAGAAATGACGCTTTCGGGTCGAGTGATTTCACACAAACGCACAATATTTGCTTTTCTTGACACTCGAGGAAATGGTGAAAAAAAAAAAGAAACTAAAACCGCCGACAATAAAGACGTACAAAGGTGAAGCGAACAATCCAGCCGACTTGTCTCATACTGACACCGGAGATCATGGAAGATCCGATCTGAGCGATCGACGTTTTTACAGGAAAATAAACTTCAAACAGAAACAGTTTTTGTTGGTAAAACAGAGAAAAGTTTATTATCAACACAAAACGTGATAAGAGCGTTGGCCCCTCCCCCACCGCGTGAGAGGAGCCGGACAAACAACATGCCGGGCCATCGACTGCAGGGATCAGAGATCCCAAATCCAGATTAATACACAGGATTATATGTAGTGTCTGTATATACAGAGATGGATTATATATAGTGTCTGTATATACAGAGCCGGGATTATATGTAGTGTCTGTATATACAGAGATGGATTATATGTAGTGTCTGTATATACAGAGATGGATTATATGTAGTGTCTGTATATACAGAGCCGGGATTATATGTAGTGTCTGTATATAGAGAGATGGATTATATGTAGTGTCTGTATATAGAGAGATGGATTATATGTAGTGTCTGTATATACAGAGATGGATTATATGTAGTGTCTGTATATACAGAGATGGATTATATGTAGTGTCTGTATATACAGAGATGGATTATATGTAGTGTCTGTATATACAGAGATGGATTATATGTAGTGTCTGTATATACAGAGATGGATTATATATAGTGTCTGTATATACAGAGTCGGGATTATATGTAGTGTCTGTATATACAGAGCCGGGATTATATGTAGTGTCTGTATATACAGAGATGGATTATATGTAGTGTCTGTATATACAGAGATGGATTATATGTAGTGTCTGTATATACAGAGCCGGGATTATATGTAGTGTCTGTATATACAGAGATGGATTATATGTAGTGTCTGTATATACAGAGATGGATTATATGTAGTGTCTGTATATAGAGAGATGGATTATATGTAGTGTCTGTATATACAGAGATGGATTATACTGTATGTAGTGTCTGTATATACAGAGATGGATTATATGTAGTGTCTGTATATACAGAGATGGATTATATGTAGTGTCTGTATATACAGAGATGGATTATATGTAGTGTCTGTATATACAGAGATGGATTATATGTAGTGTCTGTATATACAGAGTCGGGATTATATGTAGTGTCTGTATATACAGAGATGGATTATATGTAGTGTCTGTATATAGAGAGATGGATTATATGTAGTGTCTGTATATAGAGAGATGGATTATATGTAGTGTCTGTATATAGAGAGATGGATTATATGTAGTGTCTGTATATAGAGAGATGGATTATATGTAGTGTCTGTATATAGAGAGATGGATTATATGTAGTGTCTGTATATACAGAGTCGGGATTATATATAGTGTCTGTATATACAGAGATGGATTATATGTAGTGTCTGTATATACAGAGATGGATTATATGTAGTGTCTGTATATACAGAGATGGATTATATATAGTGTCTGTATATACAGAGCCGGGATTATATGTAGTGTCTGTATATACAGAGATGGATTATATGTAGTGTCTGTATATACAGAGATGGATTATATGTAGTGTCTGTATATACAGAGATGGATTATATGTAGTGTCTGTATATAGAGAGATGGATTATATGTAGTGTCTGTATATACAGAGCCGGGATTATATGTAGTGTCTGTATATACAGAGCCAGGATTATATGTAGTGTCTGTATATAGAGAGATGGATTATATGTAGTGTCTGTATATAGAGAGATGGATTATATGTAGTGTCTGTATATACAGAGATGGATTATATGTAGTGTCTGTATATAGAGAGATGGATTATATGTAGTGTCTGTATATACAGAGATGGATTATATGTAGTGTCTGTATATACAGAGATGGATTATATATAGTGTCTGTATATACAGAGATGGATTATATGTAGTGTCTGTATATACAGAGATGGATTATATGTAGTGTCTGTATATACAGAGATGGATTATATGTAGTGTCTGTATATACAGAGCCGGGATTATATGTAGTGTCTGTATATACAGAGATGGATTATATGTAGTGTCTGTATATACAGAGATGGATTATATATAGTGTCTGTATATACAGAGATGGATTATATGTAGTGTCTGTATATACAGAGATGGATTATATGTAGTGTCTGTATATACAGAGATGGATTATATGTAGTGTCTGTATATAGAGAGATGGATTATATGTAGTGTCTGTATATACAGAGCCGGGATTATATGTAGTGTCTGTATATACAGAGATGGATTATATATAGTGTCTGTATATACAGAGATGGATTATATGTAGTGTCTGTATATACAGAGATGGATTATATGTAGTGTCTGTATATACAGAGATGGATTATATGTAGTGTCTGTATATACAGAGCCGGGATTATATATAGTGTCTGTATATACAGAGATGGATTATATATAGTGTCTGTATATACAGAGATGGATTATATATAGTGTCTGTATATACAGAGATGGATTATATGTAGTGTCTGTATATACAGAGATGGATTATATGTAGTGTCTGTATATACAGAGATGGATTATATATAGTGTCTGTATATACAGAGCACGTGTTTTATTTTATTCATTGAATTATTTATTATATTATTTATTTATGAATTTGTTTTTTTCTTTTTTATTGTATTATTTGTGTATTTTTTTAATTTTTAATTATTTTTCTTAATGATTTTATGCATTTATTTTCTTTTTTGTATTATTTACTCGTTTGCATTGTTGTGTTTTATTTGTTTATATGTTTGTTATAATTATATATTTGTTTCGTTTATTTTTTTACTCTTTTTTTATATTTTTTTTTTTAAAAAGTTTTTAAATATATATATAAAATTTCATGCAGTAATCCGTATACAGAACGGAGCCTTTTTATGGATGCCGGCACAGATTTCGGGTGGCTGGGCGGCTCCCGTTCTCTCCCCTTCGGTGGGGTCCCCGGGTGGTCCTCTGGCATTGAAGTCCCAATTTCTGGTGACAGGAGTAGTAAATAAAGAAGCGTGATGGCGTCTGGGTGACGGGTGGAATATTGTGACAGGTGGAAGCAGTTTCGGTGTTTGGACACAAACCCCAGGGTGATACAACGTGTTTACTGTACACAGGGAATGGCATTTACCCTGATCATGTGACACATAGCTGGGATGCCGGTCTATACACGGGTGAGATGCCCCTACCAGTCACTAGGGGGCACCGGCAGATAGGGGCTGTGTAAAGGCACAGACAGCCAGGGAGCCTCTCATTGCCTACGAAAATATGGCGGCTTCTTAAAGCGTATATCATGAATATGTTTTCTTGTCCCGCTGTACCCCTTACAGTCAATGCTGTCTGCTTTGCACACCTCCTGACTGGATACCAACACCTGTCCATGCGTCCTTTGCCCGGGTGACACCGGCCCTTTAACTGATGCACAGTTGTCACCCGGGGTTGCACGTCCCCAATCCAAACTACATGACATGCGTCTGACCAGCGTAACCCCCTCATTGCTCTTGTGGTGATGTGCTCTGGTCGATAAGTAGAGTCGCATGGATGATTTTTAGAGTGCGCCCCCAGATTGAGACCCTTGCTGTGACCGTTTATCTATTTTATGTATGGCATATTTTTTTTTTTTTTTTGCCTTCCTCTGGATCAACTGTGGGTGTAGGATTATAACTTTTTTTTATGGTTGAACTGGATGGACTTTTGTCTTTTTTCAGCCAGACTAACTATGTACCTAAATGGTAGGGTGGTGGGTCGCTTTTCAGAGAGCGTCTGGGAACCCCTAAAACCCCATACCACCACGCTACAACTGCAGGCAATGCATGGGGCTACAGCACGGTCCCATACACGTGCAGCACCACCACCAAATACGACAGAGCGTGTGATTTTTGAAACAGGGAACCACAACCCCAGCAAGTGCACAACCCCATCTAGATGCCTTTGCAGCTTAAGCGGGGCAGTTGAATCAAAGTTTAACTGCCTATATTTACTGCCAACTGTGTGAACGAGCCCTTAGCTTTTGGGGGTTCATTCTCACCAGGTCTGTAAAACTGCAATGATCAGCATTGATGAACGCAGGCTCAACATAGGGGGTGCATTGATAAAAAAAAAATACAGAGCTGTCTGTCCTGCATGTACATTCCATCTGTGCGAATCGGAGCAAAATTTCATGTTATTAGGCTACCGTCTCTGCGGGTCGAAGATATTCCTTCATTGAAATAGAGTGGTCTGCATTATGGCCACTAGATGGAGCTGACTATAGTATTTTGCAGGATTTATTTATGGCCATTGGATGGGGCCCGTCTCACCACGTGCCCCCTGGATCCTGTCCCCTCACAACTACTACGGTCACCCTCCTCTTCCATCCTATGCTTCCTCACTCACATTTTCAATCTTTCCATCTCTAATGGTGCCTTCCCCTCCCCTCTAATGCACGCGCACATCACTCCCATACTTAACAAGCCCTCCCTGGACCCCACCAACCTGAACAACTGAAGACCCATCTCCCTGCTGCCATTTACCTCTAAACTCTTAGAACTCTTAGTCTACAATCGCCTGAGCTCCCACCTCACCGACAACAACCTTCTTCACCCTTCACAGTCTGGCTTTCGCCCACTCCACTCCACTGACATTGCCCTACTAAACCTCACTAATGATCTACTAACTGCTAAAACCAATGGCCACTACTCCATACTCATCCCAACCAATGGCCACTGCTCCGTACTCATCCCAACCGATGGCCACTGCTCCGTACTCATCCCAACCGATGGCCACTGCTCCGTACTCATCCCAACCGATGGCCACTGCTCCGTACTCATCCCAACCGATGGCCACTACTCCGTACTCATCCCAACCGATGGCCACTGCTCCGTACTCATCCGAACCGATGGCCATTACTCCGTACTCATCCTAACCGATGGCCACTACTCCGTACTAATCCCAACCAATGGCCACTACTCCGTTCTCATCCCAACCAATGGCCACTACTCCGTACTCATCCCAACCAATGGCCACTGCTCCGTACTCATCCCAACCAATGGCCACTACTCCGCACTAATCCCAACCAATGGTCACTACTCCGCACTAATCCCAACCAATGGTCACTACTCCACACTAATCCCAACCAATGGTGACTACTCTGTACTCATCCCAACCAATGGTCACTACTCCGCACTAATCCCAACCAATGGTCACTACTCCGCACTAATCCCAACCAATGGTGACTACTCTGTACTCATCCCAACCAATGGCCACTACTCCGCACTAATCCCAACCAATGGTCACTACTCCGTACTCATCCCAACCAATGGTCACTACTCCGTACTAATCCCAACCAATGGCCTCTACTCCGTACTAATCTCAACCAAAGGTCACTGCTCCATACTCATCCCAACCAATGGCCTCTACTCCGTACTCATCCCAACCAATGGCTTCTGCTCCGTACTAATCCCAACCAATGGTCACTTTTCCGTACTCATCCCAACTAGAGATGAGCGAAGAAATGAAAAATTCGATTCGACTGATTCGGCGAATTCGTGGACAATATTCGATTCGAGTCGAATAAATTCGCTGTGAATTTAACTTAAAAAAGGGTGTTTCTAGGCTTCAGAGAGACTTAATATTAGTGCAGAACACTGTACCTTTAATTTAAATGCCCTTGGAGTCTGCTGGGGAAGAGAAATAATACTGTCTGTCAGTATGACATGCAGATGAGTGCCGTCGATCTTAGAATCACTGCACACTTCACTCCTTTGGCCAGTCACGGGGCCAAAACCAGTGTTTGGAGCCACAGTGTGGCGGTGGAGGCAGCAGCAATGGGAGGCCATACAGCAACCTATGACAAAATGGAAACCAGCAGGAGCATGAGGAGACCTGAAAGTGGCACATGGCAGAGTGGGAGCAATGGGAGGCGGTACAGGGACCCAGGTCACACTGTGGGCCCAGCAGCAGCGTGACCAGGCGGTACGGGGGCCCATGGCCGATATGGGGCTTGGTGGCACCTATGGAAGGCCTGTAATCTGCCAGCAACCTATGACAAAATGGACAACCGCAGGAGTGTGAGGAGATTTCAAAGTGGCACATGGCAGAGTGGAAGCAATGGGAGGCCGTACAGGGACCCAGGTCACACTGTGGGCTCAGCAGCAGCGTGACCAGGAGGTACGGGGGCCCATGGTCGATATGGGGCCTGGCGGCACCTATGGAAGGCCGCTAATCTGCCAGCAACCTATGACAAAATGGACAACCGCAGGAGTGTGAGGAGATTTCAAAGAGGTACATGGCAGAGTGGAAGCAATGGGAGGCCGTACAGGGACCCAGGTCACACTGTGGGACCAGCATCAGCGTGAACAGGCGGTACGGGGGCCCATGGCCGATTTGACCTCATTCATCCCATAGTCCTGCCGACTCACGAATAGCGTGGCCTCCTCAAAGGGCCTGAGCAAGCGCAGGTGTCACACATGAGCTGACAATGGCTGACATCTAAGTTACACAGGGAGTACCTTTATCCGCTTTTAACATCAGGAAATCTGTGATGGCCTTTAGCTGTTCGTAAAGGCGGTCTAACATATGTAGGGTTGAATTACACCTTGTTGCAACGTCACAGCATGAGGAGTCGGTACGGGGGCCCATGGCAGATTACATGTCTGGCAGCAGCAATGGGAGGCCCGTAATCTGCCAGCACCCTATGTCAAAAAATTTAACACACCAGCAGTGTGAAGAGACCTGAAAGTGGCACATGGCAGCAGAGTGTGGCGATGGAGACAGCAGCAATGGGAGGCCGTACAGGGACCCATGAGAGACTCTAGACTTGGCAGCAGCATGAGGAGGCGGTATATAGGGGCCCATGGCAGATTAGGGGCCTGGCAGCAGCTATGTGAGGCCCGTAATCTGCCTGCACCCTATGTCAAAAAATTTAACACACCAGCAGTGTGAAGAGACCTGAAAGTGGCACATGGCAGCAGAGTGTGGCAATGGAGACAGCAGCAATGGGAGGCCGTACAGGGACCCATGAGAGACTCTAGACTTGGCAGCAGCATGAGGAGGCGGTATATAGGGGCCCATGGCAGATTAGGGGCCTGGCAGCAGCTATGTGAGGCCCGTAATCTGCCTGCACCCTATGTCAAAAAATTAAACACACCAGCAGTGTGAAGAGACCTGAAAGTGGCACATGGCAGCAGAGTGTGGCGATGGAGACAGCAGCAATGGGAGGCCGTACAGGGACCCATGAGAGACTCTAGACTTGGCAGCAGCATGAGGAGGCGGTATATAGGGGCCCATGGCAGATTAGGGGCCTGGCAGCAGCTATGTGAGGCCCGTAATCTGCCTGCACCCTATGTCAAAAAATTAAACACACCAGCAGTGTGAAGAGACCTGAAAGTGGCACATGGCAGCAGAGTGTGGCGATGGAGACAGCAGCAATGGGAGGCCGTACAGGGACCCATGAGAGACTCTAGACTTGGCAGCAGCATGAGGAGGCGGTTTATAGGGGCCCATGGCAGATTAGGGGCCTGGCAGCAGCTATGTGAGGCCCGTAATCTGCCTGCACCCTATGTCAAAAAATTAAACACACCAGCAGTGTGAAGAGACCTGAAAGTGGCACATGGCAGCAGAGTGTGGCGATGGAGACAGCAGCAATGGGAGGCCGTACAGGGACCCATGAGAGACTCTGGACCTAGCAGCAGCATGAGGAGGCGGTATATAGGGGCCTATGGCAGATTAGGGGCCTGGCAGCAGCTATAGGAGGCCCGTAATCTGCCAGCACCCTATGTCAAAAAATTAAACACACCAGCAGTGTGAGGAGACCTGAAAGTGGCACATGTTTGAGGCATGATTCATGGCGGATTTAGTCAGTTGTGTCAGGAACTGGTGGTTTGAAATCCAGACTAATCCACGCCTGATTCATTTTCACAAACGTGAGTCTCTCCACACTTTGGGTGGACAGTCGTGTCCTCCGCGGAGTTACAATACCTCCTGCCGCACTAAACACGCGCTCCGATGCCACGCTACTGGCCGGGCATGACAGCCTTTCAAGGGCAAATTCAGCTAGTTGGGGCCAAAGGTCAAGTTTCGTTGCCCAGTAGTCAAGGGGATTGTCTACCTCGGTTGGCAGGGTGCTGTCCAAGTAGGCCCAAGCCTGTTGTTTGAGCTCCTGCTCCAGGTCCACCTGATGCTGCTGCTGCTGCTGCGGCTGGTTAGTAGTTTCCTCACTGCGCTGGTGAAGAAAGCTACTCATCATCGACTGCAGACTGAGGCAGCCGCTGCTGGTGGAGCTGCCACTGCTCCTACCACCCCACCCCTCCCCTGCTGCCATGCCAGCGGAACGCGAGCGCACAGGGCCCACAGTGTCTGAGGATGGACGTTGGCGCACAAAGGCAGAGACCAACTGACTACATAGGTGGTTTTTATAGTACGTAATTTTGGCCTCCCTCTCAGCAGGTGTGAAAAAGGCCACCATTTTGGACCGGTAGCGAGGGTCCAACAAGGTGGACAGCCAAAAGTCATCCCTCTGTCTGATGGTTATTATTCGGCTGTCGCTACGCAAGCAACCGAGCATGCTATGGGCCATTTGTGCCAAGGAATGCGAGGGACTCCCTGCCTCCATCTCCACAGCATACTGCCACGGTGCGTCTGGGTCCTCTGTCTCCTCCTCCTCCTCCTCTACCAGATGCTCCTGCTCCTCCACTCCTGTCCGCTGAGTGGAAAAACCACCCATTTCACTCAATAATTCCTGAGCACAAATGTCCTCCTCTACCTCCTCCTCTTCTTCCTGTCCTGCCCCCACAGGGGTCATGTGGCGTTGAGATCTGTGCGCCACGTCTACCGCACCCTGACCAGCCATTGTTAACAGCATTTGTTCCAGGACGTGCAACAGAGGAATGACGTCGTTCATCCCATAGTCCTGCCGACTCACGAATAGCGTGGCCTCCTCAAAGGGCCTGAGCAAGCGGCAGGTGTCACGCATGAGCTGCCAATGGCTGACATCTAAGTTACACAGGGAGTACCTTTATCCGCTTGTAACATCAGGAAATCGGTGATGGCCTTTCCCTGCTCGTAAAGGCGGTCTAACATGTGTAGGGTTGAATTCCACCTTGTTGCAACGTCGCAGATCAGGCGATGCTGTGGAATTCCGTTCTGCCGCTGCAGCTCAATGAGGGTGTTCTTTGCGGTGTAGGAATGGCTGAAATGCATGCACAGTTTACGTGACATTTTAAGGATGTCTTGCAGTGGGATGGTGGATTTTAGGAACCGCTTGACAACCAGATTGAACACGTGAGCCATGCATGGCGCATGGCACAACCTTCCTTGACGCAGAGCAGACACCATGTTCTTTCCGTTGTCAGTCAACATGGTTCCGATTTTTAGTTTGCGCGGAGACAGCCATCTGTCGATTTCTCTGTTCATTACACTCAGCAGTTCCTCCCCTGTGTGACTACGTTCGCCAAGGCATACCAGGTGCAGCACAGCGTGACACCGTTGCGCCCTGCACATGTGATATGCCGGTCGGGTAATGGGACTTGGCACGGGGGTGGCGGCTGAGGACACGGCGGAAAAAGAGGTGGTAGAGGCGGACATGCTTGCTGGACCAAGGACGTGCAAACGTGGAGGCAAAAGCGTCGTGACCTGTCCAAGTTGCTGGTGCGGCTGTGCCGGCACCACGTTCACCCAGTGGGCCGTAAATGACATGTACTGTCCCTGACCGTAGTTACAGCTCCACACGTCGGCGCTGCCGTGCACTTTGGCAGAGACCGACATGCTCAAAGACTGGCCCACCATCTCTTCTACATGTGAATGCAGGGCTGGCACTGCCTTTTGGGCAAAGAAATGACGGCTTGGCACTCTCCACCGCGGCGCGGCACAAGCCATCATTTCTCGGAAAGGTGCTGAGTCCACCAGTTGGAAAGGGAGGGACTGCAGCACCAGCAACTTGGACAGGAGGACGTTCAGCTTTTGCACCGTCGGGTGCGTGCTCGCAAACTGTTGTCTCTTGGATACGGATTCCAAGAAAGACTGTTGACGGAATCCGAGAAGAGGAGTAGCAGGAGAAGGAGCATCTGAACGAGCGGAAGATGCCAACGAGCGACAACTCCCCTCAGCAGAGGTGTTGGAGCCTTGACTGGCTGATAGAGGGCGATTGACGTCGGGTGACGGAGCAAGTAACGGAGCGGGTGATGGAGCGGGGGCTGGGGCAGGCAGAACCGCCGTATGTTTATCACGGTTTTCCCAGGCCACCGAATGGTGACGCTGCATATGCTGACGCAACGCTGTAGTCCCAACATGGGCCCCCTGGCCACGCTTGCATTTCTGGCCACATAGTCGACATACGGCTACGTTTACTTCCTCGGGCGGCTTGAGGAAAAATTGCCACACCACCGAGTAGGAAACTTTGCCCCCGCTACTCTTCACTGGCTGACTGCTACTTCCTCCGTGCGCACCGGCACCACTACTGGCCGTGGTGGTAGGCTGCAGTGGAGCTGGTGCTCTACTCCGTGGACGTTTGGCTCCACTGACACTGATGCGACCCTGCTGCTGTCTCCTGGGCAACCCACCGACTGTTTTGCTCGCTGCCAAGCTGCCACCCTCTTCTCCTGATGATGCGGAAGAAATTGCCTGATGACGACGAGGCTGTCAAGTGCGATCAACCTCCTCATCATCAAGTAGGGTCTCCGCCTCACTACTAGCCCCCTCGGCTGCGTCTGGGTCAGGAGACAGACCTGTCTCTAGACCGGCTACCGAGCCACTCTCCTCGCCAGTACTTGTTCGCTTGGCTGCTGAAAAGGCCGATGTCTCCCCCCGTTCCTGACCGCCCTCTGTTAGCTCTTCCTCACTGTACAGTGGGGCTGAGCCCACAGCATGCGATACTTCGCTTGGTGAGGGAACAGCAAAGGACAGGGGCAGGTAGAGGACATGTGATTTCAGTGGGCTTGCTCCCGGGCCATGCCAACTAACGGTTGTGTCTGACGTACCCACCGACCGTTGGCTGTAGGTGTCAGAGGTGACCTGGGAAGAGGAAGACGACCGAGCCAACCAATCAATGACGGCAGGGTTGTCGGTGGAGACACGACCGCTGGATGACACCGGGAGCACTGGCCTCTGGCTGCGAATACTGCTGCCTCGACCCCTTCCTCTGCTGCCACGTCTGCTCGCTCCTAAAACATTGCCTCCTCTGCCACTCCTCTGCATGTTGTCTGACATACTATTTAATTCAACGATTAGGTGTCCCTGAGTAACAATTCTCTGGCACTCAGTAACAATTCTGTCTGTCCCTGAGTATGAATTCTGTGGCCCTGAGTAACAATTCTGTGTCTGTGCGAGTAACAATTCTGTGTCTGTGCGAGTAACAATTCTGTGTCTGTGCAAGTAACAATTTTGTGTCTGTGCGAGTAACAATTCTCTGGCACTCAGTAACAATTCTGTCTGTCCCTGAGTAACAATTCTCTGGCACTCAGTAACAATTCTGTCTGTCCCTGAGTATGAATTCTGTGGCCCTGAGTAACAATTCTGTGTCTGTGCGAGTAACAATTCTGTGTCTGTGCAAGTAACAATTTTGTGTCTGTGCGAGTAACAATTCTCTGGCACTCAGTAACAATTCTGTCTGTCCCTGAGTAACAATTCTCTGGCACTCAGTAACAATTCTGTCTGTCCCTGAGTAACAATTCTCTGGCACTCAGTAACAATACTGTCTGTCCCTGAGTATGAATTCTGTGGCCCTGAGTAACAATTCTGTGTCTGTGCGAGTAACAATTCTGTGTCTGTGCAAGTAACAATTTTGTGTCTGTGCGAGTAACAATTCTCTGGCACTCAGTAACAATTCTGTCTGTCCCTGAGTAACAATTCTCTGGCACTCAGTAACAATTCTGTCTGTCCCTAAGTAACAATTCTCTGGCACTCAGTAACAATTCTGTCTGTCCCTGAGTATGAATTCTGTGGCCCTGAGTAACAATTCTGTGTCTGTGCGAGTAACAATTCTGTGTCTGTGCAAGTAACAATTTTGTGTCTGTGCGAGTAACAATTCTCTGGCACTCAGTAACAATTCTGTCTGTCCCTGAGTAACAATTCTCTGGCACTCAGTAACAATTCTGTCTGTCCCTGAGTAACAATTCTCTGGCACTCAGTAACAATTCTGTCTGTCCCTGAGTATGAATTCTGTGGCCCTGAGTAACAATTCTGTGTCTGTGCGAGTAACAATTCTGTGTCTGTGCAAGTAACAATTTTGTGTCTGTGCGAGTAACAATTCTCTGGCACTCAGTAACAATTCTGTCTGTCCCTGAGTAACAATTCTCTGGCACTCAGTAACAATTCTGTCTGTCCCTGAGTAACAATTCTCTGGCACTCAGTAACAATTCTGTCTGTCCCTGAGTAACAATTCTCTGGCACTCAGTAACAATTCTGTGTCTGTGCGAGTAACAATTCTGTGTCTGTGCAAGTAACAATTTTGTGTCTGTGCGAGTAACAATTCTCTGGCACTCAGTAACAATTCTGTCTGTCCCTGAGTAACAATTCTCTGGCACTCAGTAACAATTCTGTCTGTCCCTGAGTAACAATTCTCTGGCACTCAGTAACAATTCTGTCTGTCCCTGAGTATGAATTCTGTGGCCCTGAGTAACAATTCTGTGTCTGTGCGAGTAACAATTCTGTGTCTGTGCAAGTAACAATTTTGTGTCTGTGCGAGTAACAATTCTCTGGCACTCAGTAACAATTCTGTCTGTCCCTGAGTAACAATTCTCTGGCACTCAGTAACAATTCTGTCTGTCCCTGAGTAACAATTCTCTGGCACTCAGTAACAATACTGTCTGTCCCTGAGTATGAATTCTGTGGCCCTGAGTAACAATTCTGTGTCTGTGCGAGTAACAATTCTGTGTCTGTGCAAGTAACAATTTTGTGTCTGTGCGAGTAACAATTCTCTGGCACTCAGTAACAATTCTGTCTGTCCCTGAGTAACAATTCTCTGGCACTCAGTAACAATTCTGTCTGTCCCTAAGTAACAATTCTCTGGCACTCAGTAACAATTCTGTCTGTCCCTGAGTATGAATTCTGTGGCCCTGAGTAACAATTCTGTGTCTGTGCGAGTAACAATTCTGTGTCTGTGCAAGTAACAATTTTGTGTCTGTGCGAGTAACAATTCTCTGGCACTCAGTAACAATTCTGTCTGTCCCTGAGTAACAATTCTCTGGCACTCAGTAACAATTCTGTCTGTCCCTGAGTAACAATTCTCTGGCACTCAGTAACAATTCTGTCTGTCCCTGAGTATGAATTCTGTGGCCCTGAGTAACAATTCTGTGTCTGTGCGAGTAACAATTCTGTGTCTGTGCAAGTAACAATTTTGTGTCTGTGCGAGTAACAATTCTCTGGCACTCAGTAACAATTCTGTCTGTCCCTGAGTAACAATTCTCTGGCACTCAGTAACAATTCTGTCTGTCCCTGAGTAACAATTCTCTGGCACTCAGTAACAATTCTGTCTGTCCCTGAGTAACAATTCTCTGGCACTCAGTAACAATTCTGTGTCTGTGCGAGTAACAATTCTGTGTCTGTGCAAGTAACAATTTTGTGTCTGTGCGAGTAACAATTCTCTGGCACTCAGTAACAATTCTGTCTGTCCCTGAGTAACAATTCTCTGGCACTCAGTAACAATTCTGTCTGTCCCTGAGTAACAATTCTCTGGCACTCAGTAACAATTCTGTCTGTCCCTGAGTATGAATTCTGTGGCCCTGAGTAACAATTCTGTGTCTGTGCGAGTAACAATTCTGTGTCTGTGCAAGTAACAATTTTGTGTCTGTGCGAGTAACAATTCTCTGGCACTCAGTAACAATTCTGTCTGTCCCTGAGTAACAATTCTCTGGCACTCAGTAACAATTCTGTCTGTCCCTGAGTAACAATTCTCTGGCACTCAGTAACAATTCTGTCTGTCCCTGAGTAACAATTCTCTGGCACTCAGTAACAATTCTGTCTGTCCCTGAGTATGAATTCTGTGGCCCTGAGTAACAATTCTGTCTGTGCGAGTAACAATTCTGTGTCTGTGCAAGTAACAATTTTGTGTCTGTGCGAGTAACAATTCTCTGGCACTCAGTAACAATTCTGTCTGTCCCTGAGTAACAATTCTCTGGCACTCAGTAACAATTCTGTCTGTCCCTGAGTAACAATTCTCTGGCACTCAGTAACAATTCTGTCTGTCCCTGAGTAACAATTCTCTGGCACTCAGTAACAATTCTGTCTGTCCCTGAGTAACAATTCTGTCTGTCCCTGAGAATGAATTCTGTGGCCCTGAGTAAGAATTCTCTGGCACTCAGTAACAATTCTGTCTGTCCCTGAGTAACAATTCTCTGGCACTCAGTAACAATTCTGTCTGTCCCTGAGTATGAATTCTGTGGCCCTGAGTAACAATTCTGTCTGTGCGAGTAACAATTCTGTGTCTGTGCAAGTAACAATTTTGTGTCTGTGCGAGTAACAATTCTCTGGCACTCAGTAACAATTCTGTCTGTCCCTGAGTAACAATTCTCTGGCACTCAGTAACAATTCTGTCTGTCCCTGAGTAACAATTCTGTCTGTCCCTGAGAATGAATTCTGTGGCCCTGAGTAAGAATTCTCTGGCACTCAGTAACAATTCTGTCTGTCCCTGAGTAACAATTCTCTGGCACTCAGTAACAATTCTGTCTGTCCCTGAGTAAAAATTCTGTGGCCCTAATAACGTTTCTGTGGCCCTAAGTAACAATTCTCTGGCACTGAGTGAAAATTCTGTCTGTCCCTGAGTATGAATTCTGTGGCCCTAACTAGCGTTTCTTTGTCCCTAAATAACGATTCTGTGGCCCTCATTAACAAGTCTGTGTCCCTGAGTAATGGTTCTCTGTCCCTAAGTAACTTCTCTCTGTCCCCAATTCTCGTTTCTGTGGCCCTAACTCTGTCCCTGTCCCTAGTACAGAGCGGTCTGCCTGTGTTCAATGACTGCAGGCAAATGAAGATTTCCAAAATGGCCGCTATATATACCTCGACCATTACACAGTGCTGGCTGGCTGGCTGCTGATTGGCTGATGCGATCACATGTCGTTGAGGAATGCATTATGGGGCAGCGCGCCTTGTCTGCGCGCCTTCCCCGACATCCCCGCTCCGTTGCCGCACATGTCAGCCGCCATTTTCGGAAAAATTTCGATTCGCGCGTCCGAATTAGGCTGTTTTTCGGATTCGGCACGAATCGAAATTTTTCCGATATTCGACTCGAATTCCACTTCGGATACTTCGATTCGCTCATCTCTAATCCCAACCAATGGCCACTGCTCCGTACTCATCCCAACCAATGGTCAATACCCCGTACTCATCCCAACCAATGGCCACTGCTCGGTACTCATCCCAACCAATGGCCACTACTCCGTACTCATCCCAACCAATGACCACTACTCCGTACTCATCCCAACCAATGGCCTCTACTCCGTACTCATGCCAACCAATGGCCACTACTCCGTACTCATCCCATCCAATGGCCACTGCTCCATGCTCATCCCAACCAATGGCCACTACTCCGTGCTCATCCCATCCAATGGCCACTACTCCGTACTCATCCCAACCAATGGCCACTACTCCGTACTCATCCCAACCAATGGCCACTACCCCGTACTCATCCCAACCAATGGCCACTACCCCGTTCTCATCCCTACCAATGGCCAATGCTCTGTACTCTTACTACTTGACCTCTCTGCGGCTTTTGATACTGTTGACCATCCCCTCCTCAAAAAACTTCACTCTCTTGGCCTGTGAGACTCTGCTCTCTCCTGGTTCTCCTCCTACCTATCGCAGCATTCCTTCAGCGTTACCTATAACTCTGGCTCCTCCTCTCCACTCCCTCTTTCTGTAGGGGTCCCTCAAGGTTCTGTCCTTGGACCCCTTCTCTTCTACATCTACACCTCCTCCCTTGGTCACTTGATAATCTCCCATGGCCTTAAGTACCATCTCCATGCTGATGACACACAAATCTATCTTTCTACCCCTCACCTCACCCCTTCAGTCTCCTCCTCACCTCACCCCTTCAGTCTCCTCCTCACCTCACCCCTTCAGTCTTTTCTCGCATTACTATCCTACTAAGTGACATATCGGCATGGATGTCACTCCACTTCCTCAAACTCAATCTTTCCAAAACTGAGCTCTTAGTATCCCCCCCAGCCCGTGGCCCCTCCCCTGACTTCTACATCAAGATCAATAATACGTCCATCAGTCCCTCCCCTCATACCAGGGTACTAGGTGTAATCCTAGACTCCTATCTGTCCTTTCAGCCCCAAATCCAATCGCTGTCCAAATCTTGTAGACTTCACCTCCGCAACATCTCCAAGATACGCCCGTTCCTAACCTCGGAAACCACTGAGAAACGTATTCCCTCCCTGGTTATATCTCACCTTGACTATTGTAACTCCCTCCTCATTGGCCGACCTCATTGCAGGCTATCCCCTATTCAGTCTATCATGAATGCTGCTGCTAGACTCATCCACCTTACTAACCATTCTGTATCTGCCACCCCTCTCTGCCAATCCCTCCACTGGCCTCCACCCACTCTGCCAATCCCTCCACTGGCCTCCATCCCTCTCTGCCAATCCCTCCACTGGCCTCCATCCCTCTCTGCCAATCCCTCCACTGGCCTCCATTCAGTGTCCTCCACTCCTCTCTGCCAATCCCTCCACTGGCCTCCATTCAGTGTCCTCCACTCCTCTCTGCCAATCCCTCCACTGGCCTCCATTCAGTGTCCTCCACTCCTCTCTGCCAATCCCTCCACTGGCTTCCCGTTGCCCAATGGATAAAATGCAAAACATTAACAATAACATATAAAGCCATTTATAACTCCGCCCCAAATTTTATCACCAATCTTGTCTCCAAATATCACCCAAATTGTCCTCTCCTCGCACAACCTCCTACTCTCCCATGCTCATCTCCAGGACTTCTCCAGAGCTTCCCCCATCCTCTGGAACTCTATACCCCAGTTTATCCGACTATCGCCTACTCTGCCCACTTTTAGGCGATCTCTGAAAACCTATCTCTTCAGGGAAGCCTATCCTGCCCACAGCTAATAATGGAAACTTCTACTCTTCCAACCAGTCCATCCCCCACAGTTACTACCTTTTGTACCACTAGCCCCTCCCTCTTAGATTGTAAGCTCCCAGGATCAGGGCCCTCCTAACCCTCTTGTATTGAACTGTATTGTTGCTGTATTGTCTCCCGTTATATTGTAAAGCGCTGAGCAAACTGTTGGAGCGATATAAGTCCTGTATAATAATAACAATATTTATGGCCACTAGATGGGGCTGATGATAGCATTTGCATGATTTATGGCCACTAGATGGGGCTGATAATAACATTTGCATGATTTATGGCCACTAGATTGGGCTGACAATAACATTTGCATGATTTATGGCCACTAGATTGGGCTGACAATAACATTTGCAGGATTTATTTATGGCCACTAGATGGGGATGACAATAACATGTTGCAGGATTTATTTATTGCCACTAGATGGGGATGAGGATAACATGTTGCAGGATTTATTTATGGCCACTAGATGGGGATGACAATAACATGTTGCAGGATTTTTTTTATGGCCACTAGATGGGGCTGACAATAACATGTTGCAGGATTTATTTATGGCCACTAGATGGGGATGAGGATAACATGTTGCTGGATTTATTTATGGCCACTAGATGGGGATGATGATAACATGTTGCAGGATTTATTTATTGCCACTAGATGGGGATGAAGATAACATTTGCAGGATTTATTTATGGCCACTAGATGGGGATGAGGATAACATGTTGCAGGATTTATTTATGGCCACTAGATGGGGATGACGATAGCATTTGCAGGATTTATTTATGGCCACTAGATGGGGATGAGGATAACATGTTGCAGGATTTATTTATGGCCACTAGATGGGGATGACGATAGCATTTGAAGGATTTATTTATGGCCACTAGATGGGGATGAGGATAACATGTTGCAGGATTTATTTATGGCCACTAGATGGGGATGATGATAGCACTTGAAGGATTTATTTATGGCCACTAGATGGGGATGATGATAACATGTTGCAGGATTTATTTATGGCCACTAGATGGGGATGAGGATAACATGTTGCAAGATTTATTTATGGCCACTAGATGGAGATAGCATTTGAAGGATTTATTTATGGCCACTAGATGGGGATGATGATAACATTTGTAGGATTTATTTATGGCTACTAGATGGGGCTGACAGTAGCATTTAAGGCCACTAGATGGAGCTGACGATAGCATTTTGCAGGATTTATTTATGGCCACTAGATGGAGCTGACGATAGCACTTACACCAATTATTTCCCATGGGTCGCCAGCACCATCCAGTGGCCATAATGAGGTATTTTCCTCCATTCACACAGAAGGAATGTACATCCCGTTCCACAGGACAACAGCTACGCTGACTTTTTACAAATACATCCCTAAGAAAGCAATAGATATCCAGGTGTCCTGTTCACACTGTACATGTGCAGACATGCTGCTTTTTGACCCCTCACGCTTCTGAGAATTCCCCCTCCCCCCCTTCCTGACCAGGCCATTATTTGCGAAACGGCGCTGCGTTAGTTTAACTGACAATTGCGCGGTCATGCAACGTCACACCCAAATAAATTTTACGTCCTTTGTTCCCAACAAATTGAGCTTTCTTTCGGTGGTATGTGATCGCCGGTGCAGTTATTTTTTGCGCTATAAAAAAAAGCGACAATTTTGAAAAAAAAAAAAACAATATTTCTGACATTTTGCTATAAAACACACACATCCAGTAAAAAGATTTAAAGAATCTTGTCATAAATTTAGGCCAAAGTGTATTCTGCTCCATGTCTTTGCTAAGAAAAAACCCCAATATGTGTAAATTAATTGGTTTACATGAAAGTTACAACGTCTACAAATGGCGGTATAGATACTGGGATTTTTCTTTTATATACTAATAATGGCGGCAATCAGCGACTTATAGCGGGACTGCAGCGGGCATTCTGACACTGGGAAAGCGTCCGGACTGGAAGGGGGGGGAAAGCGTCCGGACTGGAAGGGGGGGAAAGCATCCGGACTGGAAGGGGGGGGGGGGGAAGCGTCCGGACTGGAAGGGGGGGGAAAGCGTCCGGACTGGAAGGGGGGGGGAAGCGTCCGGACTGGAAGGGGGGGGGGAAGCGTCCGGACTGGTAGGGGGGGGAAAGCGTCCGGACTGGAAGGGGGGGAAAGCGTCCGGACTGGAAGGGGGTGAAAGCGTCCGGACTGGAAGGGGGGGAAAGCGTCCGGACTGGAAGGGGGGGAAAGCGTCCGGACTGGAAGGGGGTGAAAGCGTCCGGACTGGAAGGGGGTGAAAGCGTCCGGACTGGAAGGGGGTGAAAGCGTCCGGACTGGAAGGGGGTGAAAGCGTCCGGACTGGAAGGGGGAGGAGTATCCGGACTGGAAGGGGGGGGAAAGCGTCCGGACTGGAAGGGGGGGGTGAAAGTGTCCGGACTGGAAGGGGGGAAAGCGTCCGGACTGGAAGGGGGGGGAAAGCGTCCGAACTGGAAGGGGGGGAAATCGTCCGGACTGGAAGTGGTTAATGAGGTGGTCACGCAGTTGGTTGTAGACCAGACGTTCAAGGATTTTGGAGGAAAATGGGAGCAAGGAGATGGGGCGTAGGTTGTTAGGATTGGTGGGGTCCAAGGAAAGCTTTTCAAGTATGGTGGTGACGTTTGGAGGGTTGGGGAAGATGTCAGAAGAGAGGGAGAGATTGAAGGCGTGACTTAGAGAGTGTAGGGTGATCACAGTATTTGAGAGGGAATAGGGTCCAAGGAGAGAGGTGGTGAGGCGTCAGGGCAGGGAGTCGCAGCATGCTGTTGTTCATAGACTTGAGTGAAGTGTAGACGCTGTATTGCACGCATACCCGCTGGTGAGAACAGGTCCTCAGAGAGGAGGAGCTAAAAAAGGCAACCAGTGACCTAACTCTATTCAGGTATAATCCTTGTATAGTCCTTTACAGCCAAATCGAGCAGGCTTCTCACAGTGCTTATGGGCCGCAGGTATGTTCTCTGATTCTGCGCTCTGCTACCCCCATTCCAATGTTTCTGTTCATGTGGGCGGGGCTGGAATCAAGGAACACGCTGGCTTCTCATTAGGGCCAAATGGAAAATAAGGAGGCAGGATTCAGCTGGTGGATGGACCTCAGAAGGAAGCCACCCCAAGTAGGAGGTCACCCCCCATGTTACATGAATTCCGGTATACTTATCTTTAGCTTGACTGTAGGGATAAGCAAAATTTTGCTAAAAATTGCCTCACATTGTCCAAACAACTAACGCATTTCGAGGGTCGAAGTCCTCTTCCTCAGAACCCTGACCCTCAGAGATCCTCGAAACACATTAGCCGTTGGGACGCTATGAGGTCTTCCCATACCATCAGCTGAGCACTGTGGACATGGAGGCGGTCTCATTTTGAATACTTTAATACGCTTGTGCACGGGTGTCAAACTGGTGGCCCTCCAGCTGTTGCCAAACTACAAGTCCCATGAGGCATTGCAAGATTGACAGTTACAAGCATGACTCCCACAGGCAGAGGCATGATGGGACTTGTAGTTTCCCAACAGCTGGAGGGCCGCCAGTTTGACACCCCTGCGCTAGTGCATGTCATGCATTTGTAAGTATATGACTTGTACTATTTCTAATAAAATTTTGTTATGATAATGCGTTAAGTCGGAGCGCCGTCTCTTTGTTTTTGTTTTGTAGTACATGAAAGGACCCCCACAGTCCTGAGGGGGCAGAAAGACGATTTGCACTATACCTGCAATCTAGCCAAGTAGAGTGCAGGAGGTTATTCTTTGGGAGGGAGTGCACCCAGGGGCAGCGCAGCACCACCCAAATCCCAGCACCAACACCACTACCACAGCGAGATCGGAGCGTCTACTCATCCTCTGCGTCCCACCGCTGATCACTGGAGACATTCTGGGAGAGACCAAGGGGGACCCCCTTCTACAGTGAGAGGTCACAGCAGCATCCTGGGGACTGGTGAGAGGGCTATTCGCCCATTGCTGATAGTGCTAGAAGGGATTGAGCCACTCTGAGCAGGGCGCCAAGGGTACCCAATCCATACCTCACCCATACTTGCACCCTATACCGCACTTATTCCAAACTTAGAGTGCACCTATACTACATTCAGGTTAACTTGGGCTGCCACTAAGTGCACCGATGCTCTTAAATGGCCCCAATGATAGCCGGCAGAAGAACGTTCCCTCCCGTAGTATTTATTCTGCAAGCCTCCTTTGTTCCCCTGCTCCCTCTGCTACCATCCCCCTTTTATTTTGCATACCCAGTCGGTCTAGGGCTAGAATCGCCACCGTAAATGTGCACCGGCAGTATACTTCCAGCACTTGGTAGATTAAACAACGATAGAACAACCGGGAATTTGTTTCCATATAGCAGCCAGGCCTTTGTTTACATATGGCAGCTGGAACTTTGTTTATGTTTGTGCTAGGAAATATGTCATTTTTTTGTGTGTCTGTTTTTGGCCATTTCTTTGTAAATTTCATTTGAAGCAGAAAGAATGGTGGAAATTTTTTTAAAAATACAGTTGCCACCCCTTAGAATCGGTAGAATCGGTAATTTACAGTTTGTACCATTTTTAAAGAAAACGTGAGTGAGCCGGCAAAACCCATTTCTTCTATTTCTTATGGGATTCATGTTCTGTGACTGGAGGTGGTAACAGAATGGCCCAATCAGAAAACAGAACATGGCACCAAGTAAACCAATGAAATGCCCCGTTCAGAAGTCTGCATCCCCTTGGTTATTAATCCTGTGCATTGCCCCCTTGAGTATCAATGACAGGGGTCAGTCTTCTGTAATAGTTGTCTATGAGGTCCCCGAATTCCAACAGGTGGTAGAGCTGCCCCTATAATTTCTACTTCTTAATAAATGATTGAACAGCATATTCTGGCATTTTCAGGGCTTTGGATATCTTTTTATATCCTTTTCCATCTCTATAACGTTCCATTACCTTGTTATGAAGGGCTTTTAACAGTTCTTTTCTGCTCCCCATGGCTCAGTGTCTAGCCTGCTCAGTGCATCCACGTTAGAACTAACACATTGACTATACCCAGGCACTAAGTGCAATTTAAAAAGCCACAGATGTGGGAAATTAACCTTTAATTGCCATTATAACCCGTGTGTGTCACCTTGGCCAAACATTCCAGGGGAAGGAAACTTCTGATTCGGGCATTTGGGGGATTTCTGTTATCATTAGGATTTAAAAAGGAGCCAAACTACTACAGTACCTTGAAAGTCTTCCTGCCCCTTGAAATGTTCTCCGTGTTGTCATGTGACAACCAGAATCGTCAATGTATTTATTGGGATTGGATGTGATAAACCGACACAAAGTGGCGCATATTTGTGAAGTGGAAGGAAAATGAGAAATGGATTCCAACATTTGTGACCAATAAATCTGTGAAAAGTGTGGTGGCATTTGTATTTCCCCCCCCCGAGTCAATACTTTGTAGGACCCCCTTTGACTGCAATTCCAGCTGCAAGTCTTTTTGGGGATGTTTCTTTGCACATCTAGAAAGGGACATTTCTTCCCATTCTTCATTGCAGAATCGCTCAAGCTCTGTCAGATTGGATGGAGAACGGCTGGGAACAGCAATTTTCAGGTCTGGCCACAGATTCTCCATTGGATTTGGGTCTGGACTGTGACTGGGCCATTCTAACACGACTGAGGAAGTCATTCTCCTTTTTGCAGCAGCCTGATGACATCATCTCTGCTTAGGGGCCTTACATGTCCATCTTAAAACAAAAACTCCAGTTTCCCTTTCAGGATCAAGGTCGGTAAATATGGTAATAAGAGGGTTCTGGTGGTCAGGATCAAGGTCGGTAAATATGGTAATAAGAGGGTTCTGGTGGTCAGGATCAAGGTCGGTAAATGGTAATAAGGGGGTTCTGGTGGTCAGGATCAAGGTCGGTAAATATGGTAATAAGAGGGTTCTGGCAGTTAGCATCAGAGTCGGTAAATACGGTAATAAGAGGTTGTGGCAGTCAGGATTGAGGTTGGTAAATACGATAATAAAGGGGCTCTGGAAGTTAAGTTCGAAGTTGGGAAATACAATAATAAGGGGTTCTGGTGGTCAGGATTGAGGTTGGTAAATACGGTAATAAGGGGCTCTGGCAGTCAGGGTCGAAGTTGGGAAATATGGTAAAAAGGGGTTCTTGCAGTCAGAATTGAGGTTGGTAAATACGGTAATAAGGGGTTCTGGCAGTTAGGTTTGAAGTTGGGAAATATGGTAATAAGGGGTTCTGGTGGTCAGGACTGAGGTTTGTAAATACGGTAACAAAGGGGTTCTGGCAGTTAGGATCAAAGAATGGAAATGCAGTAATAAGGGGTTCTGGCAGTTGGGATCGAGGTTGGTAAATACGGTAATAAGGGGTTCTGGAAGTCAGGATCATAGTTGGTAACTACGGTAATAATGGGTTCTGGCGGTCAGGGTTGGAGTTGTAAATACGGTAATAATGGATTTTGGCAGTCAGGATCGGAGTTGTAAATACGGTAATAACGGGTTTTGGCGGTCGGAATCGTAAATACAGTAATAATGGGTTCTGGCGGTCACGGTCGGAGTCGTAAATGCGGTAATAATGGGTTTTGGCGGTCGGAGTCGTAAATACGGTAATAACGGGTTTTGGCGGTCGGAGTCGTAAATACAGTAATAATGGGTTTTGGCGGTCACGGTCGGAGTCGTAAATGCGGTAATAATGGGTTTTGGCGGTCAGGGTCGGAGTCCTAAATGCGGTAATATAGGGGTTTTGGCGGTCAGGATCGGACTTGTAAATGCGGTAATAATGGGTTTTGGCGGTCAGGATCGGACTTGTAAATGCGGTAATAATGGGTTTTGGCGGTCAGGGTCGGAGTCGTAAATGCGGTAATAATGGGTTTTGGCGGTCAGGATTGGACTTGTAAATGCGGTAATAACGGGTTTTGGCGGTCAGGGTCGGAATCGTAAATACAGTAATAACGGGTTCTGGCGGTCGGAGTCGTAAATACAGTAATAATGGGTTTTGGCGGTCACGGTCGGAGACGTAAATGCGGTAATAATGGGTTTTGGCGGTCGGAGTCGTAAATACGGTAATAACGGGTTTTGGCGGTCGGAGTCGTAAATACAGTAATAATGGGTTTTGGCGGTCACGGTCGGAGTCGTAAATGCGGTAATAATGGGTTTTGGCGGTCAGGGTCGGAGTCCTAAATGCGGTAATATAGGGGTTTTGGCGGTCAGGATCGGACTTGTAAATGCGGTAATAATGGGTTTTGGCGGTCAGGATCGGACTTGTAAATGCGGTAATAATGGGTTTTGGCGGTCAGGGTCGGAGTCGTAAATGCGGTAATAATGGGTTTTGGCGGTCAGGATTGGACTTGTAAATGCGGTAATAACGGGTTTTGGCGGTCAGGGTCGGAATCGTAAATACAGTAATAACGGGTTCTGGCGGTCGGAGTCGTAAATACAGTAATAATGGGTTTTGGCGGTCACGGTCGGAGACGTAAATGCGGTAATAATGGGTTTTGGCGGTCAGGATCGGACTTGTAAATGCGGTAATAATGGGTTTTGGCGGTCAGGGTCGGAGTCGTAAATGCGGTAATAATGGGTTTTGGCGGTCAGGGTCGGACTTGTAAATACGGTAATAAATCGTTTGGCAGTCAGAAAATTGGTAAATACGATAAGGAATTTTGGTAGTCAGAACCAAAACTGGGAAATGGGGTAATAAGGGGTTTTGGGTAGGGATACACCGATACTGGTATCAGGATCAGTGTCAATACCGAGTATTTTTGAGTACTCCTGACAATGCTCCGGATGCCGGAAACCGATACTTTGGGTGTGATTGGTGTCAATATAAATACAACTGCAAAGAATTCCATGCAATTAAACAGGAATGCGATTCTGTCCAAATCTCATGCAGGTTCCCCACTCGGCTCCTGTGTGATCCCGGGCTTGTCAGAGACTTCACATAGCAGCGGTGCGGAAAACCTCTTAGCACTGCAGCCGATTCTTCTCCTCTCAGTGCAGGGATGACAGTACGGGCTAGGCGGGGTTTGGTTGGTCAGCACCACCACGTTGCCGACTATTCAGAAGCCGTCTAGCCTGTACTGTCTGCTGACCAATCAGAAGCCGTCCAGCCTGTACTGTCTGCTGACCAATCAGAAGCCGTCCAGCCTGTACTGTCTGCTGACCAATCAGAAGCCGTCCAGCCTGTACTGTCTGCTGACCAATCAGAAGCCGTCCAGCCTGTACTGTCATCCCTGTAAGGAGAGGAGAAAAAGCCGCAGGGATTTAGAATCCCCAGACTTGTTAAGTGGCTCTCTCTCCTCTCCTTGCAGGGATGACAATACAAGCTAGACGGCTTGTGATTGGTCAGCAGACAGTACAGGCTAAATGGCTTCTGATTGGTCAGACCCTCCTAATCATAGATCTAGTTGTTGACTATCCTGCCTGTCCTGACTGTGGCTTTGACTGGTGACTGCTCTGGCACTTGCTCTGTTGCCTACAAGTAAACTTGTGCTGCCCATCTTGACTATGTTTTTTGTGTTTTGAATGCCACAATCCATGTCACCCGACCCACATCCACGCTGCCTTACTCACATATATCGTGCCTGACCCACATCCACGCCGCCTGACCCACATCCACGCCGCCTGACCCACATCCACGCCGCCTGACCCACATCCACGCCGCCTGACCCACCTCCATCGTGCCTGACCCAAATTCATCCCGCCTGACCCACATCCATCGTGCCTGACCCACATCCACGCCGCCTGACCCAAATTCATCCTGCCTGACCCACATCCACGCTGCCTTACCCACATATATCGTGCCTGACCCACATCCACGCCACCTGACCCAAATTCATCCTGCCTGACCCACATCCTTCCTGACCCACATCCACGCCGTCTGACTCAAATTCATCCTGCCTGACCCACATCCACGCCATCTGACTCAAATTCATCCTGCCTGTCCCAAATCCATCCTGCCTGACCCACATCCACGTCGCCTGACCCACATCCACGTCGCCTGACCCACATCCACGTCGCCTGACCCAAATCCTTCCCGCCGCCTGACCCGCATCCATCCTGCCTGACCCAACACAGACTTCATCTGCTGACACTGAACATTTGCTGCCCATCATCACCTTCTCTCAGTTTCTTGCCGTCTCATCTTGTGCTGCCAGTTCTGACTCTGCCCCCTCTAACCGGTGCTGCCTGTCTGGACCTTGGCTTTGTTCACCGGCTATTAAATTATGTTGCCTGTCCTGACTACCCTGTAAGGAAAAAAAAAAAAGTAATTTCAGAAATTCCAGACTAGAAAAAAAAACACGAACACATTTTTTTTCAGGGTTATATCTGTAAAACTCTATTTTATTCCTTATCTTGGTACAACATTCTTCCACATCTTTTTTTTTTTTGGCCCTACGCGGTGCATTTCATATATCGTCCTCGAGAAACAGAAAAACATGAGAGAACAAAATAATTCTACTAACAGAAACTCAAAAAAATATTTCTGTTCATTACTTTACCACAGACACAAATATATATTAGCTATAAGAATATAAAAAAAGAAAAAGAAAAAAAAAACAAAAAAAAACTGAATTTGGTACATTCTTTAATTATTATGAGTTGAATGGGCTTAAAAATGCTGATTTACTATATATATATATATTTTTTTTTTTTCTTTTTAAACAAAAATAAAAAAATTAAATAATGATGAATTGTTCAAATACATTCAGAATAAAAGGATTATTTCTGATGTTAATCCAAAGTGCTTAATAACAATAAAATACATTCTTTAATGTAACAATAAAAAAAAAAAAAATCAGTGAATAAAAAAAAAATAAAGTTAAAAATTATAAAAAAAAAAAAAAAATGTAATAAATAAAGGAAGTGACTTTCTAAAGGAGTAAGTTCTGAGGAAATGAAGGAAGGAAGAAATGCAGGTAGCAGCAAGGGAAACGGGAAGGGAGAATAGGAGCAGGAAAATGTGGATGGAATCGCCCTTTTAAAAAAAGGGAAAAAAATTGCATGAACATTTTTATAAAATTTGGCTTGAAATGTTAGGCAAAAAAGCACAGGCCACAAGATTCAGAAGAAAAATCCATCTAGTATCTACCTCTAAGCAAATAACCATGCTATGAAAAGGCTCCATAATGCACTTGAAATATATACTTGGAGTTAAAACAAATATTAATAAATAGTTAATAGAACTTAATAAATACATACAAAAAGAAAGAGTAGGGAAGTGAATGAATATATGACTTTTAATGACCCCTTTTCCTGTTTTAAGACCATATATTAAAATTCATTTAAAAGCATGAATAATAATAATAATAATAGTATGACAACATAGTAAAAAAAAAAAAAAACCTACATTCCCTTTATAACAAACTGCCAAAACAAAAGCAAAGTTTTTTTTTTCCAGAAACGTGAAACCCATTTTTACAAAAATAATATAAAAAATAAATATAAAAGTAAAACATAAAACTTCACAGAATCAAAATACACATAAAAGGAAAACAAAACCAATTTCACATAAATAACGAAATCATTAAACTGATTTCACAAAAATGAATTTTTAAGAAAAAAAAAATAAAAAAAAATTAATAAATAATGAAGGAAACATGAAAGCGACTTCACCAAAAAAAAAAGTAACAATAATACAAAAATAAATACAAATATCAAAGGAAACATGTCATTTCAATTTGCAATTTCTCAAACCCAAATAAAAAAGGAAATATGAAACCAACTTCTCAAACATAACATACAAATATAAAAGGAAACACAAAACCAAGGTCACATAACTAAATAAATAAATACATAAATAATAAAGGAAATATGAAAGCGACTTTATAAAAATAAAGAAAAAAATAAATAAAGACATGTAATTTAATGTAAATTTCAATATCCAAATTGAAAAAAAAATATATATATAAAAAGGAAATCTGAAACCAACTTCACAAAAAAAAAAAAACAACAAAAAAAAACACACATATAAATATAAAAGGAAACACAAAATCAATTTCACAAAAGTGAAATAAAAATATATATATAAGGTGATATAAAAAATGGATTTAAATTAAAACGTAACCTTGAATCATAACACTAGAATAACATTTAGGCTACAATCGTTACAATCTCATAGTCCTTCCCAGTGTCCTCCTATATACAAAAACGTTTATATACATGAATAAATAATTGAAACTTTTTTTTTTTCTGTTACAGCTCAGAAAAGGAATTCCCCTATAAAGTGTAATGTAGTAGGGCGTCGGTCTTCTTAGGTATGCTTTACCTTGGGTTGAAATTGCTACTGAAAATACAGGATTTGTCCTAGAATGGAATTATTTAGAGTGTTTTAGAATCCAGCGATAGTCTGATTTTTTTTTTTGATTTTTTTTTTGTAATTATTATTATCTATGGGGTATTTAAGAAAATTATGGGGTCAGAAACGAACTCTCTGATACGATAGTAGTGGTGCACACCCACACATCGGCACACACTCAATGGGTCAATTTATAAAATATTATGAATCAGTATTTAAATTCCAACAAATTTGCCTGTTTTAAAAAATTTAGCCAACAAATTACAAAATTTAAAAAAAAAAAAAAAAAAAAAAAAAAAAAAGGAGGAGGTAATATTCCTTTATTTTTAACAAAAAATTTAAGAGAAGCGTGTGTTGTATATTTTTCTAGCTCCAGGATTTTTCTTTTAAACTCCTTTTAATTTTTTATCATTTGCCGCAGGTGATGCATGCTGGTCAGTTTTCAACCGCCTTTGCCATTTACCACTTCCCATAGGCAAATGAATATTTGGAGCTGCTGAATGAGCACAGGAGGGATACCATCCTCCCTCTCCCTGCTCATAGGACTTTGCATGTAGCTTCACTTAGAGAGAGGCGGTCAGAAAGCAAGCAGCAACTGCTGGCCATTCCAATGGATGGCCCAGTACGTGCGATGCATTTTTATTTCTAAATAAGGATTTTGTTGAAAAAAAAAAAAAAGTGTATACACATGTAAACATTCAAAATCAATATAATAAAAAACAAAAAAAACAAAAAAAAAAACACTTCCCCTTTAAAGCCTATTTTAATGTTTTGTTATTGCAAAAAAAATATTGCCCAGCCCTTTTGTAAATTCAAAACACAGCTTTCACTGCAATTCTCACCTTGTCCTTTGGCCCTGTTCACTGAAGACTCATTGCTCCAGGTTCCAAGGCTTGCTTGAAGGAAGCATCTCATCATTTAACAGTCTTCCCGTGAGACCAGGGTGTCACGAGCACACGCCTTCGGGGGGGGGTGTCAAATGTCAAGAATGCAGAGGAGGGTGCTGATCAGGGTGTCATTGCCTCAGTGCCCCATTCTGCATGGAGAACAACCCAGTGCTGGAGGGGAGGCTCAGAGAAAGAAGACCTTATGCATCTCATGATGGGGGGGGTCTTCAAGGAACGACTGGGGGGGGGGCAATAATTGAAATTGTTACCCATTTTCAAGATTTAAAATTGAAACTCCTACCTGGGAACGACCATCACAAGGTGCCCCCTACAATCTCTACTAGCCAGGAAAGCATGTACGAGTTTGATCCTGGTTTCACCTTATCACTAGGACCTTGACTTTCCTGACTTTGGGGTCAAGCCCTGCCCCTGAAGCTACCTCCCCATCTAATACGATTCCAGTAGAGCCTTTACTTTGACCCTGGTTTCACGTTGTTACTAAGGATTTGACTTTGGGGGTCAAACCCTGCCCCCTGAGCTACCTCCATATCCAAAAGGGTGCTAGTAGAGCCTTTACTTTGATCCTGGTTTCACTTTGCTACTAAAGACTTGACTTTGGGGTCAAGCCTCGCTCTGGGAGCTACCTTCCCATCCAATAAGGTGCCAGAAGAGCCTTTACTTTGATCCCGATTTCACTTTGTTACTAAGGACCTGACTTTGGGGTCAAGCCCTGCCCTGGAACTAATTCCCCATCCAACAAGTACAGCCTTTACTTTGACCCTGGTTTCACTTTGTTACTAAGGACTTTACTTTGGGTCAAGCCTTGTCCCTAGAGCTACCACCCCGTCCAAAAGAGTGCCTGTAGAGCCTTTACTTTGACCCTAGTATCACTTTGTTACTAAGGACTTGACTTTGAGGTCAAGCCTTGCCCTTGGAGCTATCTCCCTATCCAATAAAGTGCCAGAAGAGCCTTTACTTTGATCCCGATTTCACTTTGTTACTAAGGACTTTCAAGCCCTGCCCTGGAACCAACTTCCCATCCAAAAAGGTACCAGTAAAACCTTTACTTCGACCCTGGTTTCACTTTGCTACTAAGGACTGGTCTATGGGGTCAAGCGTTGCCCCTGGAACTAACTCCCCATCCAATATGGTGCCGGTAGAGCCTTAACTTTAACCCTTGTTTCACTTTGTTATTAAGGACTTGATTTTGGGGTCAAGCGTTGCTTCTGGAGCTACCTCCCCATCCAACAAGGTTCCAGTAGAGCCTTTACTTTGACCTTGATTTCACTTTGTTACTTAGAACTTGACTTAGGGGCCAAGCCCATAGATCTAAGGCTCAACCACCAGTTCTCCGAAAAAAAGACGCCTCTATAGTCAGCAAGAACACGCTTGTTTGGCAAGGGGTCAGAATGCAAAAACGTAAAACAAGGCAAAATTCAGGTAAATGAAATACTGATTTTTATAAGCAGACCCCATGTTCTACGTACACACCCCATGGCCTACGTACACACCCCATGGCCTACGTACACACCCCATGGCCTACGTACACACGGTGGTTTCCTATAGGTTTGTGGATGGGGGTTGTATTCATTATTCTTTAAAGTTGATATTTTATCCTAAAAGAGGGTTACAGAGTGTGATTGCTTAGTGTAGCAATTCTGATATTAATGTTCTCTTTGGACGGAAAGACCACACTACCCCGTTATCTATGGAGGGAGAGTGAACAGGGCTTTGAACCGGGTAGTGCCTCCTGCTGGTTTAGCCCTTGACCGGATTTGCAGGGTCTCTTTCCTATCCGAAGTGACTCTAGAGCGGTAGTGGTGTATCTCTGGGAGTAGCCTCTTGGCTTGAATTTCTGAAGTCCACCTCACGTGACTTTGGAGGACCTGGTTGGGACTGGACCCTTACCCACCTCAAGGAGCCTAATTCCCCTCATTGACTTGCACCACTCCCATTGTCCCATTTTGCAGAAGACATTTCTTGTCCCAGTGTGAAATTCCTCTCTCATCATTTTGGATGTTCTGCCCCGAACGCTGCCTTGGCATCTGCAGAGCACCTCGTCTTCCCTCCCGTAATCGTATTCCCTGTAGACCGTCACTCCCGTCGCGCCGTCTTTTCCTCATGCCCCCTCGCCACAGGGTGTCGGCCAGCGCCCCTGGGTGAAGAGAGGGCGAGATTGGCTGCAGTCAGATGGCAGTGTCCCACAGCACAGCCTGTTGCCGATGGCACGGCGGGGTCCCGCCTTTGCGGCCCTCCGACCCACGACGCCAGCTTGGCAGGATGGGCAGGCTTTCCTGCTTGCAGAGGCCCCTCTCAGCCCGCGGTTGGCGAGATTTGATCTCGTGACAAAGGAACCTTTTCCTCTCGATGACCTCTTGCAGCTTCCCATCACGCTCCCGGCCCCCGGGGGCCACAGTAGGGGTAGGGGACAAGACAGCCTGGGAGAAGAAAAAAGACATAATAAGGATTGTATGTTAGGGTTTTGCCAAAGCTTAGAGCAGGGGTCTCCAAACTCTCTAAACTAATGGTCAGTTTACTGTCCTTCAAACTTTAGGGGTGCAAACTGTGGCCATTGGGAGTCGAAAATGTCCTGGCATCAGTGGGAGCAAACCATACCCCAACTTAGTGGTCAGTAGGAGTAGAAATTGGGCTCCATCATTGGTAGTATCAGGAGATATATTGCCCCATCGCTGGGAGAAATAGTGGTGAATCATTTATATCCATGAGAGGAATGGATCCCAATCCTTGGTTTCAGTAAAAGGACTAGTCCTACATCATTGGTATTAGCAGGAGACATAATGCCTTATCATTGGTGTCAGTGGGAGGAATAGTGGTCAACCATTTATATCCCTGGGAGGAAAAGTGCCCCATCATTGGTATCCGTGGGAGCAATAGTGTTCCATAGTTGGTGTCAGTAGGAGGAATAGTGCCCCACTGTTGGTGTCAGTGCAACAAATGGTGTCTCATCGATGATATCAGTGGAAGGAATAGTGCCCCAATGTCAGTGTCAGTGGAAGAAATGATGTCTCTATCTTTGGTGTCAGTAGGAGGAATTGCACCTCAACAGCCAGATAATAGGCAAGCAAAGTGCCACATCTGGCCCACGGGCCGGATTTGGAGACCACTAACTTAGAGGATCCTTTGGTTAGAGCAGAACTGCATG
>NW_028320985.1:12500-57500 GCF_062004578.1 Staurois parvus
ATAAATACTTTTTTTTTCAAAATGTTTGGTCTTTTTTTTGTTTGTTTAGCAAACAAAATAACAAAAAGCCCAGAGGTGATTAAATACCACTAAAAGAAAGCTCTATCCGTCTCAAAAAATGCTTAAAATTTAGCTTGGGTACAGTGTTGCACGACCGTGCAATTGTCATTCAAAGTACAAGAGGTGAAAGCTGAAAATTGGCCTGGAAGTGCCCCCTTGAAGTGGTTAAAGGTTTACTGACCTGCGGACTGATTTATTTGACCAGAAATCTCTGAGGATGGGAAATAGACTTTTCCAAAGCATAGGAATGGAAAGAAAAATGTTTCCGAGGTCCCTGGGAGCCCCTATCAGTCTACATTGCCCAGGCTATCAGCAAGAATGCATCTTTCAGCCTGGACCTTGCACCCCTTGAGATGGTCGGTGGTGGACCTTTTCATGACAAGAGATATGCAGGATAACTGGCATAAGATCCAAAATGTTCTGGTACTGACTCTAAAAAAAACCTTTATTTTTACACAGGTGTGAAACACGTGAAAGAAAGATGAAGATTCTTCTTCTCCTCCAGTTGTTCGTCTCATTGGTCCTTGCGAAACCATATGGAGATGACGGCCAAAACTCTAAAGAAGAGCATTCAGAGATATCCGAAGCGTAAATTGACTTTGCTTTGAAGCTTTATAAAAGCGTAGCTCCACTTTCAGAAAGGCCCCCACCAAACCTATTCATTTCACCGGTCAGCATCTACACCACCCTCGCCATGCTGGCCCTCGGCGCCCGATCAAAAACTCGCGAGGATATTCTTCAAGGCATGGGCCTGGATGACACCAAGACAGACAAGGAGCTGCATGACAGCTATAGCAAGTTCCTTGAAGCCATAAATCAACACAGCAACGACGTATATTTCAAGCTTCGTAATGAGATCTTCATAGAAGAGTCGGCCAATATTTTACCATCATATACAAGTAGTGTGACTAAGTACTACAACGCCTCCATTCACACCTTTAGCAACGATGACCCTCAGAATACTAAGAACACAATCAACGAGCTTGTGAGCGATAATACAGACCATAGGATCCGGAATATAATTGGTAACTTGGATTCCAAAGCATCGATGATTGTTGTAGATTATGCAGTCTATCAAGGTAAGTCCATTTTACTTGGGGGACGGCTGTTATCTTTAGGATTTAAAAAGGAGACAAACAACGATGTGATCATAAATGGCGTCATATCATCACTGGCCTTCCATAAAAGAAAGTCAGTTATATTTCAACATCAGTAGCAAAATGTCACCATTTCTGTCAAGATGCAAACTTCTGAACACACTTGTTTGATAAAGTGGCCAGGAAGTTCCCTCATCTGTTCCAGATCTTTGCCCCAGATGAGGGTCTGATATTATTGTTAATGGGGGACCCCCACAAAAATAAAACAATACGGGGAAACTAATAAAAATTCTTGAACAAGAAAACATTTCCCTAAAACATATACCAGACCCTTATCATTGATGAGAGCCTGGTATTGACCCCCCCAGATCCTTCTCCACCATTGACCCCCCCAGATCCTTCTCCACCATTGACCCCCCCAGATCCTTCTCCACCATTGACCCCCCCAGATCCTTCTCCACCATTGACCCCCCCTCAGTATGTATGCATATTCTTAACCCCCAAGTACATACCCTTACATTTATCAACATTAGACCTCATTGGCCCCATAGTCCCCCAATTACACAGAGCATTGAGGTCGGCTTGTAAGTTGGAGACATCCTGTAAGGACGTTATTCCCCGGCACAGCTTGGTATCATCTGCAAAGGCTGAGATCCCATATCGTTTATAAGTATATTAAAAGGTAAGGGTCCCAACACTGAACCTTGGGGTACCCCACTAATCACATTGAATCTTGGGGTACAATGTAACGGAACTGGACCCCAGACCACACTTGGGTATATTCCGCTATACCGCAGCTTCCCTGTCTGAACACAGATCCACGGACCACACCCTTGAAATCCCTCAGGAAATAGACAGCACCCGACTCTTCTTAAAACAAGAAGTCAACTCTTTATTTTACATATACAACAAGTTATATACACAGGGTGGGGAAACACAACCAGGAACAGGAAACACATCATCAGCCCGCCCCATCAGTGGGGAGGACTACAGGAAACACATCATCACCCCTCCCCATCCAACCAAGACACAGAACAATGGGGCAGCACATGGCAAAAGGACAATAGACAGCCATGTGGCCGAGAACAAAGCACAACACACCAATACACAATAGACATTCCCATTCACATTCATACCCTGTACCCTAACAGGCACAGGGTCACTTAAACATAAGAATTTGGGAAGATGATACAGAGGTCCCCCACCCCCAAAAGTCACTCCCGTCACATACACCAATAACTACCCTAGGCCCTTTAGGTTTGGTATGAGTTTTAAGCTGGAACCAAAAACAAAAAAAGTGTTGGAAATCCCCAAAAAATTGATAGCAGATCCTTGTCGGAGCATGCAGCGTGACAGGCCAGGAAGGGGGAGGCAGTGTGTGCACCATCATCAACATATCAACCAGCAATGCAACCCCTCAGTCCGCCTTTTCAACCAACCCCTGAACCCACCCCTTCTGCCTACCCCTCAGTCCGCCCCTTCTGCCTACCCCTCAGCCCACCCCTTCTGCCTACCCCTCAGTCCGTCCTTCTGCCTACCCCTCAGCCCACCTCTTCTGCCTACCCCTCAGCCCACCTCTTCTGCCTACCCCTCAGTCCGCCCCTTCTGCCTACCCCTCAGTCCGCCCCTTCTGCCTACCACTCAGCCCGCTTCTTCTGCCTACCCCTCAGTCTGCCCCTTCTGCCTACCCCTCAGCCTGACTCTTCTACCTTCCCCTTAGCTCACCTCTTCTGCCTACCCCTCAACCCACCTCTTCTGCCTTCCCCTCAGCCCATCTTCTGTCTACCCCTCAGCCCACCTCTTCTACCTACCCCTCAGCCTGCTCTTTCTACCTACCCCTCAGCCTGCTCTTTCTACCTACCCCTCAGCCTGCTCTTTCTGACTATCCCTCAGCCCTCCTCTTCTGCCTACTCTTAAGCCCAACTTCTGTCAACCCCGCAGCTCGCCTCATCTGCCTACCCCTAAACCCAACTTCTGCCTACTCCTCAGCCCAACTCTTCTGCCATCCCTCAGCCCACCTTCTGTCTACCCCTCATACTGCCTCTTCTGCCTACCCCTCGGACCGCCTCTTCTGCCTACCCCTCAGCCTTCCTTTTATGCCAACCCCTCAGCCCACCTCTTCTGCCAATCCCTCAGCTTGCTTCTTCTGCCAACCCCTCTGCTCTTCTGCCTACCCCTCAGTCCACCTCTTCTGCCAACCTGTCAGCCCACCTCTTCTGGTAACCTCTCTGCTTTTCTGCCTAACCCTCAACCCTCCTCTTCTGCCTACCCCTCAGCTCAACTTCTGCCTACCCCTCAGCCCACTTCTTCCGCCAACCCCTCTGTTCTTCTGCCTACCTCTCAGCCTGTCTCTTCTGCCTATCCCTCAGCCCACCTCTTCTGCCAACCCCTCTGCTCTTCTACCTACCCTTCAGCCTGCCTCTTCTGCTTACTCCTCAACCTACCCTTTCTGCCTACCCCTCAGCCTGGCTCTTCTGCCAACCCCTCAGTCCATCACTTCTGTCAACACTTCAGCCTGCCTCTTCTGCCTACCCTTAAGCTTTTCAACCTGCCCGTTAGCCCACCTTCTGATTACCCCTCAGTCCACTTCTTCTGCCAACCGCTCTGCTCTTCTGCCAACCCCTCAGCCCTCCTCTTCTGACTGCCCCTTCTGTCTACCCCTTGGCCCACCTCTTCTGCCTACCCCTCAGCCTGCCCCTTCTGCTTACCCCTCAGCCTGCCTCTACTGTCTACCCTTCGGCCTGCCCCTTAGCCCACCTTCCACCTACCCCTCTGCCCACCTCTTCTACCAACCCCTCAGCTCGCCACTTCTGTCAACCCTTAAGCCCTCCTCTTCTTCTAACCTTCTCAGCTCACCACTCCTGCCAACCTCTCTGCTCAGCTCTGCCTCTTCCAGCATGTGAATAGCAAAAAAGTTGCACAAACACTTTCTTTAAAATGTGAGCAGCTTGGAGACTTAACCAATTTCAGTTTTAAAGCAACAAACAGCCCAAAAAAATGGTGTCTGGTTTAGATAAATCAAAGGTGCATCTCTTGGCTAAAGTGGACGTTTTAAGACTGAAGAGAATGTAAAGTGATTTTATACATATTTTCTGCTTTATTATGGTCAGGACTAGAGATGAGCGAATCGAACCAGGCGAAGTGGAATTCGATACGAATTTCAGGAAAAATTTGATTCGCGTCGAATCCGAATATTAGCCTACTTCGGGTGCGCGAATCGGATTTTCCCGATCAGCCGGAAAAAGTGTCCCTGCAGAGAGCTCCGCTATTTCTGACAGTTCTCTGACAGTTCCTTCACATGTACAGCGGTTGAAACATTGTATCTATCAGCTACCGGGCACCCAGCTACCACCCCTGGTCACCCAGCTACCGGGCACCCTGCTACCACCCCTGGACACCCAGCACCCAGCTACCGGGCACCCAGCTACCACCCCTGGACACCCAGCACCCAGCTACCGGGCACCCAGCTATCACCTCTGGTCACCCAACACCCGGACCACCCAGCGAATCAAGATGTCGCCCAGCGAATCTCCCGGACCACCCAGCGAATCTCCAGCCACCGAGCCGCCAACATCACCAGACGCTGTGCCTACCAACACCCCCAGACATCGCACCCTACGACCCCTCCACTCGCCGATCCACTGGACCCACTGAAGACCCCTCGGACGCCAGCATACTGCACTCACAGATTGCAGTTACAGAAGGACTCTAATGGACTTCACGGTGATACAGACTCTCCACATCACCTCGCCCTGACCCGTATCCCTTCACCTCCCCCGACCCGAACAGCACTGCACTCACCCCAGCATGCCACCTGCACTTCTCCTCCTCGTCTTCCTCTCCTCCATCCCAAAAATCGCCTCCCTCTACCCGCCCACCCCCCCAAAACAGCTCTACATTGCCCCTTCACTTCTGCCCTCTCCACACTACGGCACTCACCACCTCCTCCTGGTACTCCACTCCCCGGTCGACCCACGTGCCACCACTACCAGACCCACACGCTCCTACACCTCCCATTCCCATGCCACCCTCCTCACCCTTCTCCTTCTCCTATCCGCTGGGGACATCTCCCCGAACCCTGGCCCCTCACCACCTCTCCCCCCCTCCAGGGACCCCCCTGCCCCCGCCAGCCGCCGCAACCCCCTCAACCTCATACCTGTGCGCCTCCTCCCCGCATCCATCCCCCCTCTCTCGGTTGCACTTCTGAACGCCCGTTCGGTTTGCAACAAACTAACTGCCATCCATGACCTCTTTATCTCCCGCTCCCTCAACCTCCTAGCCATCACCGAAACCTGGATACAGGCCACTGACACTACCTCCCCTGCGGCACTCTCCCATGGAGGTCTCATCTGGTCCCATTCACCAAGACTGAGCGGTCACAAAGGTGGTGGTGTCGGCCTGCTCTTATCACCGCTGAGCACCTTCCAGGTCCTCCCTAACCCCCCCTCCCTAACCTTCTCCTCCTTCGAAGCTCACTGCATCCGGCTCTTCTCACCCACCCCCCTAAGGATCGCAGTGATCTACAGGCCCCCTGGATCCATAGCCCGCTTCCTGGATGACTTCGCCGCCTGGCTTCCCTTCTTCCTCTCCTCTGAGCTACCGACCATCATCCTCGGGGACTTCAACATCCCCATCAATGACAACACCCCAGCTACCTCCCAACTCCTCCACCTAACCTCCTCCTTCGCGCTCACACAACACACCCAATCCTCCACCCACATCAATGGGAACACCCTGGACCTCGTCTTCTCCCACCTCTGTACCCTCAACCAGTTCTCTAACACACCCTTCCCTCTCTCCGACCACCACCTCCTCACGTTCTCCACCTCCCCTTCCCCCAACTCCCCCCCCCCAGTGCGCAAAACCATCACCAGCCGCAACCTCCGCAACCTGCACCCGGCCCCCTCCACTCGGCTGCCGACCGCCTACACGACAGCATCCTTCCACTGTCATGTCCTGACCTAGCCACCTCCACGTACAACGACTCACTATCAGCTACACTAGACTCTCTGGCACCCCTAACCACACGCTACATCAAACCCAGACCACTCCAACCCTGGCAGAACGACCACACTAAACGCCTCAAACGCCGCAGTCGTGCGCTGGAGAGACTATGGCGCAAAACCAGGTCCCCTCATACATTCTCCCTCTACAAATCTGCCTTCCTCACCTACACCTCCTCCCTCCACGCCGCCAAGCAGGCCTACTTTGTTAACCTGATTAACACCCTCTCCACCTGCCCTCGCCGACTCTTCTCCACCTTCAACTCCCTGCTCTCTCCCCCCCTTCCTCCACTCAGTACCTCACTTACCGCCCACGAGATTGCCACTCACCTCCACAGCAAGATTGACGCTATCCGCAAGGACATAGTCAACTTGCAATCTACCTCCCCATCTAGCCTCCCCCCTTCTATCACCCCCTCATCTCTGCCCTCCTCTGACCTCGCAACGGCACTGCCCCCCACCACACCCAAGGCCCTGCCTACCGTAACCCCCCCATCACTGCACTCCTTCAGCCCTACTACCACTGAGGAAGTCAGCAGAGTCTTCTCAGAAGCCCGTCTCACTACCTGCCCCCTGGACCCTATCCCCTCTCAACTCCTCCGGTCACCCCCCTCTTCCCTCATCCGCTCCCTTACCCACATCTTTAATCTCTCCCTCTCTACTGGCGTATTCCCCTCCCCCCTAAAACATGCGCACATCACCCCCATACTCAAAAAGCCCTCTCTGGACCCCACTGACCTCAACAACCTCAGACCAATTTCCCTGCTGCCACTCACTTCCAAGCTCCTTGAGCGCTTGGTCTTTGATCGCCTAAGCGCCCACCTAGATGACAACAACCTCCTTGACCCACTACAGTCCGGCTTCCGTCCCCTACACTCCACCGAAACTGCCCTCCTCAAAATCACCAACGATCTACTAACCGCCAAAGCGGTTACTACTCTGTCCTCCTCCTCCTAGACCTCTCTGCGGCCTTTGACACAGTCGACCACCCCCTCCTCCTTAATAAACTACTCTCCCTTGACATCAGAGACACCGCTCTCTCCTGGTTCTCGTCCTATCTATCCCAACGCTCCTTCAGTGTCACCTACAATGGTGCCACCTCCCCTTCTCTCCCCCTCTCTGTTGGGGTCCCCCAGGGCTCTGTCCTTGGACCCCTTCTCTTCTCCATCTACACCTCCTCCCTTGGCAAACTCATACACTCCCACGGCTTCAATTACCACCTCTATGCTGATGATACTCAAATCTACCTATCCACCCCTCACCTCACCCCCTCATTCTCCGCCCGCATCACTCACCTCCTAAACGACATCTCTGACTGGATGTCGCTCAATTTCCTCAAACTCAACCTCTCCAAAACCGAGCTTCTCATCTTCCCCCCAGCCCGCGCCCCCCCCCCCATCCTTTCCATCACTACCAACAACACCACCATCAATCCCGCCCAGCAAGCCAAGGTCCTTGGCGTCATTCTGGACTCAAACCTTTCCTTTCAACCTCATATCAAATCTCTCACAAACACATGCAGGCTCCACCTCCGGAACATCGCCAGGATACGTTCCTTCCTTACCCCAGACACCACTAAACTACTAGTACACTCCCTGATTATCTCACGCCTGGACTACTGCAACTCCCTCCTCACCGGCCTACCCCAGTGCAGGCTCTCCCCGCTTCAGACCATCCTGAACTCAGCGGCCAGACTCATCCACCTCACCAGCCGCTCCACCTCTGCCACCCCCCTCTGCCTCTCCCTCCACTGGCTCCCTATTGCCCAACGCATTAAATTCAAATTGCTCACCCTGACCTATAAGGCCATTCACAACACTGCCCCTAACTACCTCACCGATCTGATCCCCAGGTACCACCCTACCCGTACCCTTCGCTCTTCACAGGACCTTCTTCTATCTTGCTCCCTGGTCTCCTCCTCCCACGCACGACTGCAAGACTTCTCCAGGTCCTCCCCCATCCTCTGGAACTCACTACCCCAATCCATCAGACTGTCACCGTCCCTCCTCACCTTCAGGCGCTCCCTGAAAACCCACCTCTTCAGGGAAGCCTACCCCACCCTCACCTAACAGCCGCTGCCCTTCCCTCCTCCTACCACTTCATCCCCCACAGCCGCTTCCTCCGGTGCCTCTACCCCCTCCCTCCTAGATTGTAAGCTCGAAAGAGTAGGGCCCTCTAACCCCTTGTGTACTGTTTGATGTTACTGTTCTGTTTCATGTATTGTCCCCCCCCCATTGTACAGCGCTGAGCAAACCCTTTGGCGCTATATAAACACGATAAATAAATAAATAAATAAATAAATAAATTTGTTTCCATTTAGGATACAGATGTTTTTATTCGGAAACAAATAGATACAATGTTTCAACCGCTGTACATGTGAAGGAACTGTCAGAGAACTGTCAGAAATAGAGGAGCTCTGCAGATACACTTAGCGGAGCTCTGCAGATACACTTTTTGGCGGTTTGGAATTCTTATTTTCATCCTCCTTCTTCTTCTTCTTCTTCTTCTTCATCCTCATCCTCATCCTCAGAAGAAGAAGGAGAGGATGAGGATGAAGAAGAAGAAGAAGAAGAAGAAGTAGGATGAAAATAAGAATAATTCCAAGCCGGCAAAAAGTGTATCTGCAGAGCTCCTCTAAGTGTATCTGCAGAATAGAGGAGCTCTGCAGATACACTTTTTGCCGGCTTGGAATTCTTCTTATTTTCATCCTACTTCTTCTTCTTCTTCTTCTTCTTCCTCTTCATCCTCATCCTCATCCTCTTCTTCTTCTTCTGAGGATGAGGATGAAGAAGAAGAAGGATAGGTTATTTCTGACAGTTCTGTGACATTCACTCCATACAGCGGTTGAAACATTGTATCTATTTGTTTCCATAAATGGAAACAAATAGATACAATGTTTCAACCGCTGTATGGAGGGAATGTCACAGAACTGTCAGAAATAGGCTATTTCTCATCCTTCTCCTTCTTCTCATCCTTCTTCTCATCCTTCTTCTCATCCTTCTCCTTCTTCTCATCCTTCTTCTCATCCTTCTCCTTCTTCTCATCCTTCTCCTTCTTCTCATCCTTCTCCTTCTCCTTCTTCTCATCCTTCTCCTTCTTCTCATCCTTCTCCTTCTCCTTCTTCTCATCCTTCTCCTTCTCCTTCTTCTCATCCTTCTCCTTCTTCTCATCCTTCTCCATCTTCTCATCCTTCTCCTTCTCCTTCTTCTCATCCTTCTCCTTCTCCATCTTCTCATCCTTCTCCTTCTTCTCATCCTTCTCCTTCTCCTTCTCCTTCTCCTTCTTCTCATCCTTCTCCTTCTTCTCATCCTTCTCCTTCTCCTTCTTCTCATCCTTCTCCTTCTTCTCATCCTTCTCCTTCTCCTTCTTCTCATCCTTCTCCTTCTCCTTCCTCATCTCCAAGGGCATTTAAATTAAAGGTACAGTGTTCTGCACTAATTTAAAGGCTCTCTGAAGCCTAGAAACCCTTTTTATAAGTTAACTTCGTAGCGAATAAATTCGCATCGAATCAAATTTCTTCCTGAAATTCGGCGAATCAGCCGAATCGAATTTTTGAATAATTCGCTCATCTCTAGTCAGGACTAAAAAAAAAAATATTGTTATTTTGGATTTTTTATAATTTGCCACTGATACAATGAATCCCAAACCACTATAGTTTACCCTTAAAGGAAACATTTTTTTTCTGTTCCTCCAGGGAAATGGAAAGGACAGTTTGACAAACAAAATACAGAGGAAAGAGAATTTGGGAGTGGATTGCCACCAACGATGCGCCGGAGGGGACTCTATAAGACGTACAAGGACAGAGAGCTGGATGTCAATGTGCTGGAGATGCCGTACGCCGATGACACCGCCCTTCTCCTCATCATACCGAGACTGGGTGACCTGCATTACGTGGAACAATTACTGACCCCCCAGCTGATTAAAAAATACTTGAGCTCATTGAGTACCAGGTATGCATGACAGTTGTTTACAACAGAACTCAGCAGTTTGAATGTTGTTAGAGGGATCAGCCAAATGATCGTACAAAGTGCAACGTGTAGCGTGATGTCTGCTGGGTGAACGCAGGATCAACCGACAACGCCAGCAGGATGGTGACGGGGTATACCCATGACTAATGCACCATAGATAGGCTTGTCCACTCCTAATTCCACCATTACCTATCCATACCACTCCCCACCCCCTTAACCAAATAAACTTTACAAAAAACATGACACCATTTTGGAGTAAATGGCCAACACGGCCTTTTATTAACAACTTCACATTTTACATACATCAACCGTTCCTTAACGGAAACCAAAGAATTGTTGTTGGTCTTCAAAGGCACCCACAAACGATCCAAAATGCAACTGCGGACAACCCTATACACTAGGCCTCCAGCCGCAACCAACCAGCTCGGAGACAACCATACCGTCCGCAGTGCAGCACCACCACCTTCCAGTTAAACCTTGGTTAACTGGGAATGTCCCCGGGCATCCCATACCACGGATGGGGTCCCACACCATTGTTTTACCTTCCAAGATGAGAACCGCCTCCAAAGACCAACAACCGCCCACAAACAAACAGAAAAAACCCCTTTTCTACCTTGTTTTTTTTTTTTTTTTTTTTATTTCTTACCTGCCCCCAGACGAGACCCTATACCCAACCAAACAGGGAGAACGGGAGGGAAGCTCTGGTCCTTGCTCACGTCCAGCTCCACTGACGCCCCTTCCACAGAACCCCCCACCCTAAGGTGCCACAGACCCCTCCTACACTCCACATCTGCCAATCCGATAATTCCCCAATCAATTCCCCACCCCCTGGAGCTAACTTTAACTCTTTCCGCTCCCTACACCACTCTGGGCCTAGTCATGTATGCCCTGCGCTATTTCCATTCTTCCTTATTCGCTACGGGCATTTCTCTATGGGCTGTAGGGGGCAGGAGAGCAACTGATTTGTAAGGATCAAACCCCGGACCCCACATTCACTATATCCGGTCTACCAGGACCCCGCATTCCCTATATCCACTCTCTCCGGACCCCGCATTCACTATATCTGCTCTCCCCTGACCCCGCATTCACTATATCCGCTCTCCCCGGACCCCGCATTCACTATATCCGCTCTCCCCGGACCCCGCATTCACTGTATCCGCTCTCCCCGGACCCCGCATTCACTATATCCGCTCTCCCCGGACCCCGCATTCACTATATCCGCTCTCCCCGGACCCCGCATTCACTGTATCCGCTCTCCCCGGACCCCGCATTCACTATATCCACTCTATCCGGACCCCGCAATCACTATATCCGCTCTCCCTGGACCCCGCATTCACTATATCCGCTCTCCCTGGACCCCGCATTCACTATATCTGCTCTCCCCTGACCCCGCATTCACTATAACCGCTCTCCCAGGACCCCGCATTCCCTATATCCGCTCTCCCCAGACCCCGCATTCACTATATCCGCTCTCCCAGGACCCCGCATTCACTATATCCGCTCTCCCCGGACCCCGCATTCACTGTATCCGTTCTCCCCGGACCCCGCATTCACTATATCCGCCCTCCCAGACCCTGCATTCACTATATCCGCTCTCCCCGGACCCCGCATTCACTATATCCGCTCTCCCCGGACCCCGTATTCACTATATCCGCTCTCCCCGGACCCCGCATTCACTATATCCACTCTCTCCGGACCCCGCATTCACTATATCTGCTCTCCCCTGACCCCGCATTCACTATATCCGCTCTCCCCGGACCCCGCATTCACTATATCCGCTCTCCCCGGACCCCGCATTCACTGTATCCGCTCTCCCCGGACCCCGCATTCACTATATCCACTCTCTCCGGACCCCGCAATCACTATATCCGCTCTCCCCGGACCCCGCATTCACTATATCCGCTCTCCCCGGACCCCGCATTCACTATATCTGCTCTCCCCTGACCCCGCATTCACTATAACCGCTCTCCCAGGACCCCGCATTCCCTATATCCGCTCTCCCCAGACCCCGCATTCACTATATCTGCTCTCCCCGGACCCCGCATTCACTGTATCCGTTCTCCCAGGACCCCGCATTCACTATATCCGCTCTCCCCGGACCCCGCATTCACTGTATCCGTTCTCCCCGGACCCCGCATTCACTATATCCGCCCTCCCAGACCCTGCATTCACTATATCCGCTCTCCCCGGACCCTGTATTCACTATATCCGCTCTCCCCGGACCCCGCATTCACTATATCCGCTCTCCCCAGACACCGCATTCACTATATCCGCTCTCCCCGGACACCGCATTCACTATATCCGCTCTCCCCGGACACCGCATTCACTATATCCGCTCTCCCCGGACCCCGCATTCACTATATCCGCTCTCCCCGGACCCCGCATTCACTATATCCGCTCTCCCCGGACACCGCATTCCCTATATCCGCTCTCCCCGGACCCCGCATTCACTATATCCGCTCTCCCCGGACCCCACATTCACTATATCCGCTCTCCCCGGACCCCGCATTCACTATATCCGGTCTCCCCAGACCCCGCATTCACTATATCCGCTCTCCCCGGACCCCGCATTCACTATACCCGCTCTCCCCGGACCCCGCAATCACTATATCCGCTCTCCCCGGACCCCGCATTCACTATATCCGGTCTCCTCGGACCCCGCATTCACTATATCCGCTCTCCCCGGACCCCGCATTCACTACATTGTAACATGACAACAATGTCTCCCATGTTGTCATGTTACAATGTATTCCCCTCCCCCCTGAAATGCCCCCCATGTTGTCATGTTACAATGTATTCCCCCCCTGAAATGTCCCCCATGTTGTCATGTTACAATGTATTCCCCCTCCCCCCTGAAATGTCCCCCATGTTGTCATGTTACAATGTATTCCCCCCTGAAATGTCCCCCATGTTGTCATGTTACAATGTATTCCCCCCCTGAAATGTCCCCCATGTTGTCATGTTACAATGTATTCCCCCCCCCCTGAAATGTCCCCCATGTTGTCATGTTACAATGTATTCCCCCCCCCCTGAAATGCCCCCCATGTTGTCATGTTACAATGTATTTATTGGGATTGGATGTGATGGACACAAAGTGACACATAATTGTGAAGTGGAAGGAAAATGAGAAATGGTTTTCAATATTTTTTACAAATTAATCTGTGAAAAGTGTGGCGGCATTTGTATTCAGCCCCCTTTACTCTGATACCCCTAACTAAAATCTAGTGGAACCAATTGCCTTCAGAAGTCACCTAATTAGTTCATAGAGTCCCCCTGTGTGTCATGTGATCTCAGTATAGACAGCTGTTCTGTGAAGCCCTCAGAGTTTTGTTAGAGAACATTAGTGAAGAAACAGCATCACGAAGGCCAAGGAAAACAACAGACGGGTCAGGGATAAAGTTGAAGAGAAATTTAAAGCAGGGTTAGGTTTTCCTTCCACTTCACAATGATGTGCCACTCTGTGTCGGTCTATCACATAAAATCCCAATAAAATGGATTGACGTTTTTGGTTGTCACATGAACAAATTTGGAAAATGTCAAGGGGTATGAAGACGTCTTCAAGGCCCCGTATCTCTGGTTTCCTTCAATTCAGCTTTGAACCTTAGAATCAGATCAGATCGGCTCATTCTGATTGGCTGATGGGGTGAGATCAGCTCATTCTGATTGGCTGATGGGGTTGCTGTAGCTTTCAAACCCCTTTTTTTGCCTCATTGGGAGAGCGGGGGATGGTTGGTATCGCTGATACAGACACCGATGTGTATTTTCCTTCACAGTTTGGTGGAACTCTTCTTACCCAAAATGATCTTCAACACCCCGGTGATCGTGGATCGCGCACTGCGACGCATGGGCATGTGGAGTATGTTCGATGAGAACAGCGCCGACTTCTCCGGGATCTCAAAGAAAGAGAAGTTCAGCGTTTCCTCAGTGAGTATCTTTCTTTCATATTTAATATGTGGATGAAGTATGGTAATCCTATAACAGGCGCCATCCCTATAGAGCGGGGGGGGGGGCTCCAGACTTGTCATTCAAAGGGCCAGTTTACTGTACTTCAGGCTTCAGGGGGGCCGGATTGTGGTCAGTGGGGTTAGAATATGTCTCAGGCCCAGCATCAGTGAGAATAAACATGGCCTCAGGGGTGGTGGTCAGTAAAAGGAAGAGTATTGCCCCATCATTGGTATCAGTGGGAGGAATAGTGTCCCATCATTGGTATCAGTGGGAGGAATAGTGCCCCAATGTTGGTGTCAGTGGGAGGAATAGTGCCCCATCATTGGTGTCAGTGGGAGGAATAGTGTCCCATCATTGGTGTCAGTGGAAGGAATAGTGCCCCATCATTGGTATCAGTGGGAGGAATAGTGTCCCATCATTGGTGTCAGTGGAAGGAATAGTGTCCCATCATTGGTGTCAGTGGGGGGAAAGTGCCCCATCATTGGTGTCAGTGGGAGGAATAGTGCTCCATCATTGGTGTCAGTGGGAGGAATAGTGCCCCATCATTGGTGTCAGTGGGGGGGAAAGGGCCCCATCATTGGTGTCAGTGGGAGGAATAGTGCCCCATCATTGGTGTCAGTGGGAGGAATAGTGCCCCATCATTGGTGTCAGTGGGAGGAATAGTGCCCCATCATTGGTGTCAGTGGGGGGGAAAGGGCCTCATCATTGGTGTCAGTGGGAGGAATAGTGCCCCATCATTGGTGTCAGTGGGAGGAATAGTGCCCTGTATCATTCAAAGGAATAGTGCCCCAAGGGCCAGTTAAAAGCTGTCAAAGGGCCACATCCGGCCCATGGGCTCACGGTTTGGAGACCTCTTCTATAGGGAATGCATAGAGCAAATAATTTCCCCCCCCCTATAGGAGAGATGGGAATACAGGTAAGGGGACTCTAAGTGTTCCATAATAGGAAACATAACCAATGTATAAAAAAGTACAAATGTTTATTTCAGACAATAATAACAATTGCAATACAAAAGTTGCGTCCAAACAGTAACACCGCGTGCGCCCATATCGGTGATGTCACTGGTATATAAAAGCTGCAAGTCCTTGTGTACGGCCCATAGATGATAGAGCACTCGGGCAGCTGGTCCTCTCTGCTCACCTCCACACCCCAAACACCCCTCTCTGCTCACCTCCACACCCCAAACACCCCTCTCTGCTCACCTCCACGCCCCAAACACCCCTCTCTGCTCACCTCCACACCCCAAACACCCCTCTCTGCTCACCTCCACACCCCAAACGCCCCTCTCTGCTCACCTCCACACCCCTCTCTGCTCACCTCCACACCCCAAACAGCCCTCTCTGCTCACCTCCACACCCCAAACACCCCTCTCTGCTCACCTCCACACCCCAAACACCCCTCTCTGCTCACCTCCACACCCCAAACCCCTCTCTGCTCACCTCCACACCCCAAACACCCCTCTCTGCTCATCTCGACATCCCAAACCCCTCTCTGCTCACCTCCACACCTCAAACACCCCTCTCTGCTCACCTCCACACCCCAAACACCCCTCTCTGCTCACCTCCACACCCCAAACGCCCCTCTCTGCTCACCTCCACACCCCAAACACCCCTCTCTGCTCACCTCCACACCTCAAACACCCCTCTCTGCTCACCTCCACACCCCAAGCACCCCTCTCTGCTCACCTCCACATCCCAAACACCCCTCTCTGCTCACCTCCACATCCCTCTCTGCTCACCTCCACACCCCAAACACCCCTCTCTGCTCACCTCCACACCCCAAACACCCCTCTCTGCTCACCTCCACACCCCAAACACCCCTCTCTGCTCACCTCCACACCCCAAGCACCCCTCTCTGCTCTGTGTGTGGACAGGCGAGGGGACATATAGCTGGTTGCTAGGTGTAAGGGGGGAGGAGCACCTTGTCTCCGTGTTGATGGGCATAAGGGCCTCTTCCCCACAACCATGGCCTTTGGTTGTGGGGGTCTGTGGGCAGGGGGCTTTTTAGAATCTGGAAGCCCCAGATCCTGACCCCCCACCCCATGTGAATGAGTATGGGGGACATGGTACCACTACCTATTCACAAAAAAAGTGTATTGTAAAAAAAGACAGAAGACAGTCTTTGACAAGTCCTTTATTAAAAATTAAAAGTAAAGAAAATGTCCCCCGAAGTAGATCCAACATCAATCACGATGCCCGCCGCCGCTACCCCATAAAAGGAAAAAAATCTCTCTGCTCTGCAAGCACACAATAGGCTCCTTCAGAATGGAGAGTGGGGGAAGGTTACATTTACCAGCCATATCCTTTCTGGAATGAACACAGTGAGTGATCAGTACTGATCACTTCCTGTGTTCATTCATAACTGAAGTATAGTAAACTGTGCGTATTTGTCGGGGGGAGAGTCGGGTTAGCCCCGTATGGTTTCTAACAGCAGCCTTGCCTTTATCCCTCCAATTTCCCTCTCCCGGCACAAATTCTCCCTCTCTTAGCACTAATCCCCACCCCCTCCCCATACACACAAATCTTCCACCCCCCAAAATCCCTCTTCCTAACAGAAATGCACTATCCTAGTACAAATCCGCCCTCCAAATCGCCCCTTCTAGTACAAATCCCTCCAAATCCCCTCTGCTAGCACTAATCCCCCCCCCCCAAAAAAATTCCCGTTTTAGCACAAATCCCTTCAATCACCCCTAGTAGCACAAATCCCCTCCCAAATCCCTCTTCATAACAGAAATCCACTGTCCTAGTACAAATCCCTTCTCCAAATCACCCCTTCTAGTACAAATCCTCCTAAATCCCCTTCTCTCAGCACAAATCCCCCCCCCCCAAATACCCTCTGCTAGCACTACACCCCCCCCTCCCCAAATCTCCCCTCCTAGCACAAATCCCTTCAATCACCTCTACTAGCACAATTCCCTCCCCCAAATCACTCTTCCTAACAGAAATCCACTCTCCTAGTATAAATCCCCCCTCCAAATCTCCCCTTCTAGTACAAATCCCCCCAAATCCCCCTCCATCAGCACAAATCACCTCCCAATCCCCTCTGCTAGCACTAATCCCCCCCTCCCCAAATTTCCCCTCCTTGCACAAATCCCTTCAATCACCCCTACTAGCACAAATCCCCTCCCCCCAAATCCCTCTTCCTAACAAAAATCCATTCTCCTAGTATAAATCCCCCCTCCAAGTCTCCCCTTCTAGTACAAATTCCCCCAAACCCCACTCTCTCTCAGCACAAGTCCCACCCAATTCCCCCCTAATTGCACTAAACCCCCCCAAAAAAAATTTCCCCCTCTAGAACACATCCTGCCCCCCCCCCCCCCAATCCCCCTTCCTAACAGAAATCCATTTTCCTAGTACAAATTCCTCCTCCAATTCCCCCTCTTCTAATACAAATCCCCTTCTCTCAGCACAAATCCCCCCCAAACCCCCTCTGCTAGCAATAACCCCCCCAAAAAAGTGTCCCCTCATCGCACAAATCCCTTCATTTACCCCTACTAGCACACATCCTGGCCCCCCCTCAATCCCTCTTCAGAAGTCCACTCTCCTAGTGTCTTTCATTTATCTTAGTCCCCCAATCTTTTTTTTTTTTTTTTTAAGGTTTGTTTGTTTTTTTTAATTTTGCATTCTTTTAACTTTTTTAAGTTCATTCCTTGACTTTTTTGTGTTGACAGGTTTTCCACCGATCTCATATCAGATTGGAGGAGAGAGGGACGACGGACAGCGCTGCGACTTCTGGCATATTAAACTTAGCCCCGCCTCCAGTCCCCCCGTTCAATGTTAATCGCCCGTTCATCATGATATTGTACCACAAAGTCACCAAAACCATCCTCGGGATTGGCCGATTCAAGGACCCCGTGTGGCCCCATGTGACCTGGGATATAATCGGATGAAGCAGATATAAAGTGCTGAACAAAATGAAACCATCCTGCTGAGAATAAAGGGGATGTGCTGAACAATTTCTGTGTTGTTGTTTTCCCCCGGATTGCCTTTGTGTTAATGAGTGAGAGATACCAGCCGGTAATGGGGGACCAATAGGGTGGTGTGGGGGAGTCACAAACTGAGCTCTGATAGACATGTGCATTGGGAACCTCATCATTGGTGTCAGTGGGAGGAATAGTGCCCCATCATTGGTGTCAGTGGGGGGAATAGTGCCCCATCATTGGTGTCAGTGAGATAAATAGTGCCCAATCATTGGTGTCAGTGGGAGGAATAGTGCCCCATCATTGGTGTCAGTGGGAGGAATAGTGCCCCATCATTGGTGTCAGTGGGAGGAATAGTGTCCCATCATTGGTGTCAGTGGGAGGAATAGTGCCCCATCATTGGTGTCAGTGGGGGGAATAGTATGCCATCATTGGTGTCAGTGAGATAAATAGTGCCCAATCATTGGTGTCAGTGGGAGGAATAGTGCCCCATCATTGGTGTCAGTGGGAGGAATAGTGCCCCATCATTGGTGTCAGTGGGAGGAATAGTGTCCCATCATTGGTGTCAGTGGGAGGAATAGTGCCCCATCATTGGTGTCAGTGGGGGGAATAGTATCCCATCATTGGTGTCAGTGAGATAAATAGTGCCCAATCATTGGTGTCAGTGGGAGGAATAGTGCCCCATCATTGGTGTCAGTGGGAAGAATAGTGCCCCATCATTGGTGTCAGTGGGAGGAACAGTGCCCCATCATTGGTGTCAGTGGGAGGAATAGTGCCCCATCATTGGTATCAGTGGGAGGAATAATACCCCATCATTGGTGTCAGTGGGGGGAATAGTGGCCCATCATTGGTATCAGTGGGAGGAATAGTGCCCCGTCATTGGTGTCAGTGGGAGGAATAGTGCCCCATCATTGGTATCAGTGGGAGGAATAGTGCCCCATCATTGGTGTCAGTGGGTGGAATAGTGCCCCATCATTGGTATCAGTGGGGGGAATAGTGCCCCATCATTGGTGTCAGTGAGAGGAATTGTTTCCCATCATTGGTGTTAGTGGGAGGAATAGTGTCCCATCATTGGTGTCAGTGGGAGGAATAGTGCCCCATCATTGGTGTCAGTGGGAGGAATTGTTCCCCATCATTGGTATCAGTGGGAGGAATAGTGCCCCATCATTGGTGTCAGTGGGAGGAATAGTGCCCCATCATTGGCGTCAGTGGGAGGAATAGTGCACCATCATTGGTGTCAGTGGAAGGAATAGTGCCCATCATTGGTGTCAGTGGGAGGAATAGTGCCCCATCATTGGTATCAGTGGGAGGAATAGTGCCCCATCGTTGGTGTCAGTGGGAGGAATAGTGCCCCATCATTGGTGTCAGTGGGAGGAATAGTGCCCCATCATTGGTGTCAGTGGGAGGAATAGTGCCTCATTGGTGTCAGTGGGAGGAATTGTTCCCCATCATTGGTGTCAGTGGGTGGAATAGTGCCCCATCATTGGTATCAGTGGGGGGAATAGTGCCCCATCATTGGTGTCAGTGGGAGGAATTGTTTCCCATCATTGGTGTCAGTGGGAGGAATAGTGCCCCATCATTGGTGTCAGTGGGAGGAATAGTGCCCCATCATTGGTGTTAGTGGGAGGAATAGTTCCCCATCATTGGTATCAGTGGGAGGAATAGTGCCCCATCATTGGTGTCAGTGAGAGGAATAGTGCCCCATCATTAGTGTCAGTGGGAGGAATAGTGCCCCATCATTGGTGTCAGTGGGAGGAATAGTGCCCCATCATTGGTGTCAGTGGGAGGAATAGTGCCCCATCATTGGTGTCAGTGGGAGGAATAGTGCCCCATCATTGGTGTCAGTGGGTGGAATAGTGCCCCATCATTGGTGTCAGTGGGAGGAATAGTGCCCCATCATTGGTGTCAGTGGGAGGAATAGTGCCCCATCATTGGTGTCAGTGGGTGGAATAGTGCCCCATCATTGGTGCCAATGGGAGGAATAGTTCCCATTGTTAATGTCAGTGGGAGGAATTGTTTCCCATCATTGGTGTCAGTGGGAGGAATAGTGCCCCATCATTGGTGTCAGTGGGAGGAATATTGCCCCATCATTGGTGTTAGTGGGAGGAATAGTTCCCCATCATTGGTATCAGTGGGAGGAATGTGATGGATTTGGTAAAATGCCTATTTCGTTTCCTATTGAATATATATATATATATACGCTATTTCTATAAGTTTTATAAATATTTACTTTTATACTTTAATACATATGTTGTGTGAATATTTTCTGCCTGCTGGGCTTTGTGGTACTTTAAGAAATCCTTGCTTAAGAAATATTTGCTCACAGGAACAGACCCCCTCCCATCGTGTGATTTGGAAGACAAAAGAATGTTTTTCTCTTTTTAAGATAAGACTGAAGAAGATCACACCTATACCATGACGGAGATTGTTTTCGTGTAAAGTGACCAATCAAAGACTAATATAATGCTTATGCTGTTATCACGTGATGTTCGCATCATTTTTCATATATAAGCTCACGGTTTCATTTCAATAAATTAGAGAGAAGTTTTCACAGACCAAACGTGTCAGTGTGAGTTTCTTTATGTGCGCACATTCCAAAAGCTGGCCAGCGTCATAAATTTTGGACAGGAACAGATAAGCACTGGATGATTAAGTCCATGACTAAAACAATTTGGTGCCAAGAAACCCGGGAACTGAATAATGAACCTGCAGCCAGCCGCCATGAAAAGGCGTTCGGTGTCAGTCAAACTGGACAGGCCGGAGAGCTTGATCACCTCTCAGAGCATGGTAAGATATATTTTGCTATCTTACCATTGCTTATCCTGTCTTTGTTGTTGATTCATACCTGTGCCTAGTACGGCTGCTAAAGGTCACTAAAGGCAGGTAACCTTGTATGCCCGGAGTTTATTTAAATATACCTGCATGTGCTTATCTGTTACCTGGGTCTCTGTTGTGTGTTTTTATGTATCAGTCTTGAGGTGGAAGAGGAGTGGACCTACTGAGGGTTTTGACACATAATTTCTCTGGGTGTGTGGTAACCTTGTGTGTTGACCACAACAGAGGAGGTGTCGGATATGCGTCACGGTAGTGTGACAGCGGGTGCCGTAACTGTTTGTGTGGGTTACGATGAGTTACTCAGTGGTCTGTACTCAGAGCCCACCAAGATAGACTGCTATGTTATGTCCTAAATGTGTGTCTGTAAGCTAATGTTTGCCATTCATAACAGAAGGTTGGGGTTTGTTAAGGGTTAAGGAAAGTCTGGACAGCAGCCTGTGAAGTGTCTTAGATTTGTTAGGAAGGACCAGGGACAGGAGGAGATGGGTCAGACACTGATAAGACCCCTAGAAAGGAATGTTAGCACGTGACCTGGTTGCACAGAGGGAGGGGGAGCAGTATGTTAAAGGGAATAGTTAAGTTAGAAAGTATGTGGAATCAAAGATAAGGAGGTATGAGAAAAAAAAAAAGAGAAGAAAGATGTCTTAGTTGACAAACATGTGCTGAAGACAGCAAGAAGTTTGGTATAATGTAGCCGAAGTTATCCACAAAGAGTAGTGGACAGAACAGGTATTGCTACAGGAAAAAAAAAAAAAAAAAAAAAAAAAACTGTTTATGTGTACCATTAATGTGTTAAAATATTGAAAAGGATTACTGGCATGTCATATTGTGAAGGAAGTGAAGCAGTTAAAGTTATCTAAAGTAGCGAAAGTTTGTAAGCTGAAGGTCAGGACTGGCATAAATCATTGTAGGAACAGAGAGGAATGTTATGTGAAAAAAGGTTTGCTGAACGCGACAGAAGTTTGGTACAGAACTGGAAAAGTGTTGTATAAAGAAGGATAGTTGGAAGAAATTCAGGAAAATGGCAATTGTATAATGTATTTGTATCACAAAATTGTAAATGGAAGTGTGTGCTAAAACCACCGCCCTATGTTGGAATGTGGGGTGGAGGAGGGGAGGGACAGCACTGCCCTTCATCTAACGCCTACTTTATGCCCACCACCCCAGCCCTGCCCAGCCCACTTCCTGAAGGCAGCCATCTTGCTGCTCCTGTTTTGTCCCTTCCTGCCCTGCCCAGTACACTTCCTGATGGCAGCCATTTTGCTGCTCCTGTTTTGTCCCTTCCTGCCCAGCCCAGTACACTTCCTGGAGGCGGCCATATTGGTACACCAAAATTAGACAAATGGAAGGCCAACGCCTTGAGTGAGCCGCCTCTACCCAGTGTGTCCGGTCTTACAAGTCAATGGTACATTCTACGTGGCACCGGATGTGCTGAGCAGAATCCCAAGTTGTCTATGGTCCACAGGACCCGAAGATATTGGACGTTTAAAAAGGTACCCCCAATTATGGTGGAACTGAAGCCTGGAGCTCCCCTACCCAGGAAACCACAGTACCCACTGAAACCAGCGCAATCCAAGGCCATTTCGAAGCAGGTCAAGTCCCTTGTGGCAAATGGTGCACTCATACCTTGTACCTCTCCATGTAATACGCTTTTGTTCCCGATAAGAAAAGAAGACACCCAAAGGAGAACCAGAGAAGTACAGGATGATACAGGACCTCCGAGCAGTGAATGAAGCCACTGTCTTAGAGACACCTATCGTTCCAAATCCCCACACTTTACTCACAGGGGTATCTCCAACAGCAAAGTATTTCACCGTGGTGGACCTGGCAAATGTATTCTCCAGCGTTCCCTTGTATCCTCCCTGCAGATACTTCTTCGTTTTTATCCATGAGGGGCAGCAATACACCTGGGCAGTTATGCCACAAGGGGGCGCAAAATTCCCTGAGTCAGTTTGCCAAAGCCATGACCACCATACTGGGCACGTGGCAAAAGGAACATTCGGCAGAGGTCCTTCTTCAATATGTGGATGACTTTTCCTCTGTGCTGATGACCTGCCCACGGCTGAAGAAGCCTCAGAGAGTTTACTATGTTACTTGGCACACCAAGGCTGTAAGGCCTCTAAACTGAAGTTGCAATGATGCTCTACAACAGTCGTGTTCTTGGGCCACTGCCTCTCACATGGAACAAGGCATCTTATGAAGGAAAGAGTTAAGGCCATCCAGAACTTGCCACTCCCTTTTGGCCAGAAGCCATTCCATGCCTTTCTTGGCCTCATATCCTACTGTAGGTCATGGATTCCTGATGTTTCTTGGTTTATGCAACCACTCTACGATGCTCTCAAGTCTGAGCCCTTCCATCTGTCCGAAGAGGCCGACTCCAATTTTTTTGGCTCTAAAACGCTTATTTTCTTCAGCCCCAGCCCTAGGTCTACCAGACTACGAGAAACCTTTCAAACTGTTCATGTCTGAACGCCAAGGCCATGGCACAGGAGTATTGGCCCAGTCCCACGGAGACTGCCTACGATCCGTAGGCTACTACTCATGCCGTTTAGACCCAGTGGCTAGAGGAGCACCCTTGTGTCTGCGTGCAGTTTTCGCTGCTCCAGCTCTGCTGGATAAGACCTCTGATATTGTTCTAGGACATGAACTTGTTCTTCTGGCACCGTATGCCATTGCTGCCATTTTAAACCAAGTCCAACCTAAACATTTGTCCACAGCGAGGCATCTTAGACTACAGTGTTCCCTCCACCTTCCTGATAACGTCACTCTCCTACGTTGCAAAACCCTGAATCCGGCCACTCTCCTCCCAATTGCTGAGGGGGGTAATGAAGGTACTGCAGAAAGTGGAGAGGATGATGGAGCCACTGAGACTCTTAATTGTCTTGAAGTGATGAAAATGGAAATCTTCCATCTCTCCCACAGTGAGTGAAACACCTCTGCAGGATCCAGACTTCACTTTCTTTGTTGATGGTTCCAGATATGCAGATGAAGGAGGCACATATTACACAGGATTTGCGGTCACTACTGAAGACACAGTCCTACAGGCAAGAGCCCTATCGGCAGCAATATCTGCACAGGGAGCTGAACTTCAAGCACTCACAACAGCATGCCAGATGAATTAAGGAAAAAGGGCCAATATCTACACAGACTCCAGATATGCCTTTGGGGTGGCCCATGACTTTGGACCCATATGGAAGGCAAGAGGATTTATGACTGCGGCAGGTACATCCATAAGACATGGAGCAGCCATTGGACAACTGCTGGAAGCACTCCTTCTACCCATTCAAGTGGCTATTCTGAAGGTAAAAGCTCATGGGAAATTAAACTCCTCAGAAGCCAAAGGCAATAATCTGGCAGATTTGGCGGCAAAACGAGCGGCCATGGGACCACCAGAAATGGAAGGAGAGGTGACCGGAGAGTGGGAAACAATATTCACCTTACAGACTTTGCCTGTGGACAGAAGCTACCTCAAGGAACTCCAAGAAGCAGCAAGTCCAGAAGAAAAAGGAAGCTGGAGATGGAGAGGAGCTATTTTCAAAGACGGTCTGTTTGAGTGCAACAAGAGGCTTTGTTTACCCAAGAATATGTTTCCAGCTGTAGTCCAGTGGGCACACGGAGCAGCCCATCTGTCAAAGAGCCTCATGAACTCTCTCATCAACAAGTACTATGTAGCGCCTGGAATCACCACATTGACCAACAATTTTTTGCAGAACATGTGCCATCTGTGCAAAGTGCAATCCGGGACGCACAGAGAAGACACCACAGAAATATTGGCCAAACCCCTATACCCTTTTCAAAGGATACAAATTGATCATATCCAGATGCCAAAGAGTGGGCGGTTGAGTACACCCTAGTGGTGTTGGACATGTTTTCCAGTTGGCCAGAGGCCTTTGCTGTAACTAACAGGACTGCTAAAACAACTGCGAAGAAACTCCTCACTGAGGTTGTATGCAGATATGGGCTTCCAGAGGTGATAGAGAGTGACCAGGGCCCCGCTTTCACAGCTTCAGTAACCAAAGAAATATGGGCGGCATTAGGAGTCACTCTGGCGTTCCATACCCCCTATCACCCCCAAAGTAGTGGGAAAATAGAAAGAATGCTAAAAGTAGCCCAAGAGACTGGCATGAGTTGGCCAGACAGTCTGCTTATTGCCCTATTTAGTGTCAGATACACACCAAGAGAGAACACTCCCTATCCCCTTATGAGATTTTGTTTAGCTCAGCCCCCAGATTTGGTTGTTATTTTCCGCAACAGTTGCAATTACAATTTGATGTGTTAACTGATTATGTGACTGTATTATTACGTGAATTAACCCGTATCCATGTCCAAGTGTTTTCTCCATTCCAGATTGTGAGTCAGATACAGGAACTCACAGCCTATTACCCGGAGATTGGGTATTAGTAAAGACATTTATGAGGAAACATTCCCTTGAGCCAAGATATGATGGTCCATTCCAAGTTCTGCTGACCACAGCCACTTCTGACAAGGTGGCCAGGAAGAACACTTGGATACACGCCTCCCACTGCAAGAAAGTCCCGAACCCTGAGGGAAAGGCGTCATCTACACCATGACAACTATGTTGTATATCCTTTTTCTAATGAGTCTGATAGAGGCTCAACAGGTGGATATCACTGAAATAGGTGACACCACTATATTTTGGTACAACTCATCCAACACTCATGTAGCTATTTACACCTTTGATTTCTGTAGTATAGATCCCATGTGGTGCTATGACCATAATCTATATGATCTTGACATAATGAGCATGTTCCGATAGTAGTGAGTAAATATACATATGTGTCATGGATGATTACTGGGGACCAAAAGATTAGAACCAGATTGGAAGGGATTTGTACTGGTGAGTGTGCTCTTGCAAAGGCCATTATGCCTCTCCACATCCTAGCAGAGAATATCCCTGACCCAACGCCTGGCCATAGGAGGAAACGAAAAGCTCCTTCTGGCAGTTTTGACCCACATGTGTATAGATGCTATTGGAGTCCCAAGGGGGGTGCCTAATAAATTTAAAGCCAGAGACCAAGTAAAGCAGGTTTTGAATCCCTGATTCCCATGATAACTGTTAATAAAAATGTAGATTAGATAAATTACATATACTACAACCAACAGAGGTTTGTGAATTACACCAGGGATGCCCTTCAAGGAATCGTTGACCAGTTAGCCCCTACATCCTACATGACATTCCAGAATAGGATGGCTCTGGACATGATTTTAGCAGAAAAAGGAGGTGTCTGTAAAATGATAGAAGGAACCGGAACATGTTGTACATATATTCCTGACAATACTGGCCCGAATGGTAAGGTTACTCTGGGTATAAAGAAATTGGAAGATCTGTCAGTTGAGTTGAAAAAAGAATTCAGGGATCACAGACTTGTGGGATCAATATTTCAGTTGGATGAGGGGGTGGCAAAAGATACTTGCGCAAATAGGGGTAACTGTATTAATAATTCTGATTCTCCTGGCCCTGGTTGTATGCTGTGTTATACCATGTGTGAGGAAATTGATGAGCAAAGCTGTAGACAACAGTACACCTATCTTCCTGAACCAGGAGCAAGAGGATCCCCACATGATGGATGAAAAAAAAACCTTATACCCCATTACGGTCCCTCCCCGCCAATAGTAATCTCACAATTTTGTAGGGATAGCATCTGACTTCCTTATGTACAAAGTCTGTGGCAAGGGAGGTGATGAAATAGTCATCACTTGTCTAACGTGCAGCACAAAAGAGTTCCAAGGTACATAAGGACAGATGAGGTAGGCTTTATAGGGACAGAATAAAATAGTCATTTTAAGGGGGGACTGTGATGGATTTGGTAAAATGCCTATTTCGTTTCCTATTGAATATATATATATATATATATATACGCTATTTCTATAAGTTTTATAAATATTTACTTTTATACTTTAATACATATGTTGTGTGAATATTTTCTGCCTGCTGGGCTTTGTGGTACTATAAGAAATCCTTGCTTAAGAAATATTTGCTCACAGGAACAGACCCCCTCCCATCGTGTGATTTGGAAGACAAAAGAATGTTTTTCTCTTCTTAAGATAAGACTGAAGAAGATCACACCTATACCATGACAGAGACTGTTTTCGTGTAAAGTGACCAATCAAAGACTAATATAATGCTTATGCTGTTGTCACGTGATGTTCGCATCATTTTTCATATATAAGCTCACGGTTTTATTTCAATAAATTAGAGAGAAGTTTTCACAGACCAAACGTGTCAGTGTGAGTTTCTTTATGTGCGCACATTCCAAAAGCTGGCCAGCGTCATAAATTTTGGACAGGAACAGATAAGCACTGGATGATTAAGTCCATGACTAAAACAGGAATAGTGCCCCATCATTGGTGTCAGTGAGAGGAATAGTGCCCCATCATTAGTGTCAGTGGGAGGAATAGTGCCCCATCATTGGTGTCAGTGGGAGGAATAGTGCCCCATCATTGGTGTCAGTGGGAGGAATAGTGCCCCATCATTGGTGTCAGTGGGAGGAATAGTGCCCCATCATTGGTGTCAGTGGGTGGAATAGTGCCCCATCATTGGTGTCAGTGGGAGGAATAGTGCCCCATCATTGGTGTCAGTGGGAGGAATAGTGCCCCATCATTGGTGTCAGTGGGAGGAATAGTGCCCCATCATTGGTGCAAATGGGAGGAATAGTTCCCATTGTTAATGTCAGTGGGAGGAATTGTTTCCCATCATTGGTGTCAGTGGGAGGAATAGTGCCCCATCATTGGTGTCAGTGGGAGGAATAGTGCCCCATCATTGCTGTTAGTGGGAGGAATAGTTCCCCATCATTGGTATCAGTGGGAGGAATAGTGCCCCATCATTGGTGTCAGTGGGAGGAATAGTGCCCCATCATTGGTGTCAGTAGGAGGAATAGTGCCCATCATTGGTGTCAGTGGGAGGAATAGTGCTCCATCATTGGTGACAGTGGGAGGAATAGTGCCCCATCATTGGTGTCAGTGGGAGGAATAGTGCCCCATCATTGGTGTCAGTTGGAGGAATAGTGCCCCATCATTGGTGTCAGTGGGAGGAATAGTGCCCCATCATTGGTGTCAGTGGGAGGAATAGTGCCCCATCATTGGTGTCAGTGGGAGGAATAGTGCCCCATCATTGGTGTCAGTGGGAGGAATAGTGCCCCGTCATTGGTGTCAGTGGGAGGAATAGTGCCCCGTCATTGGTGTCAGTGGGAGGAATAGTGCCCCGTCATTGGTGTCAGTGGGTGGAATAGTGCCCCATCATTGGTGTCAGTGGGAGGAATAGTGCCCCATCATTGGTGTCAGTGGGAGGAATAGTGCCCCATCATTGGTGTCAGTGGGAGGAATAGTGCCCCATCATTGGTGTCAGTGGGAGGAATAGTGCCCCATCATTGGTGTCAGTGGGAGGAATAGTGCCCCATCATTGGTGCCAATGGGAGGAATAGTTCCCATTGTTAATGTCAGTGGGAGGAATTGTTTCCCATCATTGGTGTCAGTGGGAGGAATAGTGCCCCATCATTGGTGTCAGTAGGAGGAATAGTGCCCATCATTGGTGTCAGTGGGAGGAATAGTGCCCCATCATTGGTGTCAGTGGGAGGAATATTGCCCCATCATTGGTGTTAGTGGGAGGAATAGTTCCCCATCATTGGTGTCAGTGGGAGGAATAGTGCCCCATCATTGGTGTCAGTAGGAGGAATAGTGCCCATCATTGGTGTCAGTGGGAGGAATAGTGCTCCATCATTGGTGTCAGTGGGAGGAATAGTGCCCCATCATTGGTGTCAGTGGGAGGAATAGTGCCCCATCATTGGTGTCAGTGGGTGGAATAGTGCCCCATCATTGGTGTCAGTGGGAGGAATAGTGCCCCATCATTGGTGTCAGTGGGAGGAATAGTGCCCCATCATTGGTGTCAGTGGAGGAATAGTGCCCCATCATTGGTGTCAGTGGGAGGAATAGTGCCCCATCATTGGTGTCAGTGGGAGGAATAGTGCCCCGTCATTGGTGTCAATGGGAGGAATAGTTTCCATTGTTAATGTTAGTGGGAGGAATAGTGCCCAAAGGGCCAGATACAGGCAAGCAAAGGGCCCCATCTGGCCCCAGGGCCTCAGTTTGAAGACCATTGGTCTAGGAGACCAGAAGCGATGAAAATGTTGTCATTTCTTGTAATGTAAACAGAGCCATTATGTCTGGAAATCATGAGATCAATGGGGTCTTTTTTATATTATGCTTTCAAAGGTAGAGGAGAGATTTGGGGGCTTTTAGACCCCAGATGTCTCCATAAAGAGGACCTGTCATGCTTTATTGCTATCACAAGGGATGTTTACATTTGTTAAAAAATAAAAGTAAAAATAAAAAAATAAAAAATAAAGGCCCAGTGTAAAAATGAGAAATATTTTAATAAAATAAATAATTTAAAATTTTTTTAAAGTGCCCCATCCCCCCATGCTTGCACGCAGAGGCATACCTTGGTCACGCCCACATATACGTAAACGGTGTTCGCAGCACACTTGTGAGGTATCGCCGCAAACGTTATAGCGAAAGCAGCAATTGTACCACCTGACCTCCTTTCCAACTAGTAACCTGTAAACATTTTAAAGCATCACCGTCATTTGTCGCCATTCCATGAGCGTGCGCAAATTAAAAGCGTGATATCTTAGGTATCTATTTATCTATTTGGTAAAAAAAAAAACTCCAAAAACACGCTAAAATCTCAAATGCAGAAAAACGCCACTAAACGCGGCCAAACGCCGCAAAACGTTAATGCAAAAACGCTAAAAAAAGCTGAAAAATGCAGGTTTTTAACATGCTTTACACAGCTATTGTTACCAGCGTTATCAAACGCCCCCCCCCCCCCCCCCCAGAGTGCATGGAGACTTAAGTGAAAAAAATGAAGACAATTTTTGCAAAAAAATAAAGTAACACCCAAGAACATAGCATCCCCGCTAAAAAAAATTGAGCCCCCCCACCCCCATATATACGTACGAATGCAAATGCAAGTACCAGGGCACCGACAAGTGAAAACGATAATTGCGACACACATGTGACATATCGCCGCGCACGCCGAAGTGAGAGCGATAATTCTAGCAGCAGACCTCCTCCACAACACTGAACTGATGACCTATAGGGGGCTTTTGAAGCATCGCCTATAGAAAATATAGGGGACTGAAGTTTGTCGCCGTTTCACAGCCCCGCCCCGAGCAAATTTAAAGTTTGACATGTTGGGTGTCTATCTGCTCGGTGTGACCTCGTCTTTTATACTGTATGACCAATTTGGGTCATTTATTGCGTTTCTTTGCCCTAAAATTCCCTTTAGTGTGTTCTTTTATTGAAATTTTGCATTTCCTAGACCTTTGCGGTAATATCGTGTGACATAAAAAATTGGAACTGCCGCTATTTTATTCTCTAGGTTCTCTGATTTCAGAAAATATATCGTGTTTAGGGGGTTTGTGTCATCTTCAGGCCTAAAAATGATATTTGAAATGTGTGCAAAAAATGCAAAGGAGTGGTTGTAACCCTCAGACATGAAATATGAACAAAGTATATCCCTCTCTAGTGTGCACTTGTCTCAGTCCAGAGCACTAAGCCCAGGTTCTCACTGATGCGGTGCGGAATATGCAGCGTATTCAGTGTGATTACCGCATCAGAATCGCACCCCGTTCATGCGAAATGCTGCGGGTGTGTATGTTAAGTGAACAACACCCCCGAAAGTGATCCGCAAAATAGTGTGCGATGTGCAGAATTGGATCGCATAGGTGTGAATCCGATTCTAGTGCGGACCCAAAAAAGGGTCCTGCGCGTGTTTGGTGCGGGTGTGGTGTGCTTAGAGCCATCTAAAATGTACGACTCCGATCGCACCGCACACAAACCACATGTGATCTGCAGGGAATGCGGTGCGGTTCCTGTGCGAATCACATGCGATATACCGCACCGCATATATGCAAACCCGGGCTGAGTGTCATTTCTGTCTGCTGCCTCCTTCCTCTGTTATCAGTCACAAGTTCTGACCAGTTTTCCTGACCAAGAGATAAAAGAAGAGAGGGATCTCCAGCACACAGCCTGTGATTGACAACCTCAGCCTTGTTCCTGTGAGCTGTGTGAAGGGGGTGTGTCCATTCCCTCCAATCAGCTCTCAGAGTTCTCCTCACTGAACACTACAGAGTGTAATTTCAGCTCCACAACCCCTGCTTTCTGAAAGCTCAGACAAGCTGTATAAATTCTGGATTTAAATGGCTGAGGAGGAGAGAGGGCTTCAGATAAACAGGTACAACATACGTGGGAGGATTTGTTTCATCTCTGTACATCAGTCACTTCACTGGGTATATGAAAGGACTTACAACCACTATAAGGAGGACACAGGTACACTGTCACGGATAAGTCTGAGCCGCCACGTGATCCCAGAAGAAGCCATGGAACGTTGTACAACTTTACTGCGATGTTAAATATGTTGTTATCTTCTCTTACCAATCCTACTGGGGGCCACCTATTGCATTCACTCCAGAGCCCCCCCCCCCCCGATTGTCAATTAATCTCCATACCTCAGAAGATACCTGACCTACATGTGCACCGTGAATGCTGCTAGCACACCCTCATCATCTCTTGCCCGGTGCACCGGTTCCCACCCATCTCTTGTCCGGTGCACCATTTCCCACCCATCTCTTGCCCACTGGAATGGTTTGCACCCATCTGTTGCCGGTGCACCGGTTCCCAACCACCTCTTTCCAGGTGCACCTGTTCCCAACCACCTCTTTCCAGGTGCACCGGTTACCAACCACCTCTTTCCAGGTGCACCGGTTCCCACCCACCTCTTGCCCGATGAACCAGTTCCCACCCACATTTTGCCCGGTGCACCGTTTCCCACCCACCTCTTGCCTGGTGCACCGATTCCCACCCACTTTTTGCCCGATGCACTGGTTCCCACCCACCTCTTGCCTGGTGCACCGGTTCCCACCCACTTTTTTGCCCGGTACTCTGGTTCCCACCCACCTCTTGCCTGGTGCATCGGTTCCCACCCACCTCTTGCCCGGTGCACCGGTTCCCACCAACCCTGTTTCTTTCTGCCATATTGCTTTGCCCCAGTTACTTAGGCGCCTTCAACAGCCAGTATCTGGATGGCCTTTGGCAGGACATGTACTGTAAGATGCCCCATCCTTTTCACCTCCTCGGTTTAACTTTTCTGCCATCAGGAACACTGTAAAAAGAAGAGGCTGCATGGAACGTTGGCCAGCGACCAGAGGGATTGGCTATCAGCAGATCCAGACTATCGGATCATGCGTGCTCCATCCACGGCCCAACCAGCCTCTTCTCGACTTTCGATTTCCTGGAGCCTTGGTCTCCAACATGCTTGCCTGAAGCCTTGGTCATCACCAGTGGGACCGTCCTAGGCCCGGGGAGACGTCACCTTCAGCGGTCCAGGCAGGATCATCTTTAGAAGATGGCTACATGGGAGATGCGGTTTCAATTGCTTCTCTTGTGAGTCGCCTTATTTATTAATAAATCATTTTTTCCTTCCATACTACACTCAGAAAGTGCTGCTGTATCCCTTCTTTTCTGCCTACCACAGAGGAGCTTCTACTCTGACAGCTGGCAGCTTCCTCACCCTGAGTCCGTGTGGGACATAGTCAGCTGGACCAGTATTGGGACAGGTCCATCCAGCACCCAGGGCAAGGATGCAGAAAACTGCACCCCTCCCCCACTACTAATGCATGTTGTAGAATGGGTGTACCGACCTGCGTTAATTCTCTGCCCCCCCTTGCTCTGCTGCACCCAGGGCAACTGCCCCTCCTGCCCACCCCTTGTCCCGACCATGAGTTGGGCTGTTATCTACAAGGACTAGATAGACATGGACCATTAACCCTTTATCATATGTTAGTTTGGGACAATTATTGATTTTTTTAGTTGTTCTTCTCCCCCTTAGTCCTGACTCCCGGAGCGCCACTGTGTCTCCCCCCATGAATCATGATTAAGCATGCATCAATCCAATGGGCAGAGCAATGTACTCAAGAAGAGATGTGGTGTACAGTAGATGTCATCCTTCTCGTGGTCAGGCACACAGCACTATGGGGGCATCACATCACAGCTATTCCCCCCGAGGTCATCACAGAGGACAAGGGGGCGCTCTTTACGTCTGGAGGAAAAGAGATTTAATCACCAAACACAAAAAGGTTTCTTCACAGTAAGAGCTGTGAAAATGATCTCCATGTATAATACATAAGGGGGGATATGATCTCCATGTATAATACATAAGGGGGGGATATGATCTCCATGTATAATACATAAGGGGGGATATGATCTCCATATATTATACATAAGGGGGGATATGATCTCCATGTATAATACATAAGGGGGGATATGATCTCCATGTATAATACATAAGGGGGGATATGATCTCCATGTATAATACATAAGGGGGGGATATGATCTCCATGTATAATACATAAGGGGGGGATATGATCTCCATGTATAATACATAAGGGGGGATATGATCTCCATGTATAATACATAAGGGGGGATATGATCTCCATGTATAATACATAAGGGGGATATGATCTCCATGTATAATACATAAGGGGGGGTATGATCTCCATGTATAATACATAAGGGGGGATATGATCTCCATGTATAATACATAAGGGGGGGGATATGATCTCCATGTATAATACATAAGGGGGGATATGATCACCATTAGAGATGAGCGAATCAAACATGGCGAAGTGGAATTCGTTTCGAAGATTGGGAAATATTCGATTCGCGACGAATCAGAAAAATAGCACACTTCAGATGCGCGAATCGAATTTTCCCAAAAATGGCGGCGACATGTGTGGCGACGGAGCGGGGATCTCTGGGAAGGCGCGCAGACAAGGCGCGCTAACCCATAATGCATTCATTCATGACATGTGATTGCATTAGCCAATCAGCAGCCAGGCAGCCAGCACTGTGTAATGTTGGAGCTATAAATAGCGGCCATCTTAGAATTCTCCATTAGCCTCCGGTCATTCAAGAGAGACAGACCTGTGTGCATGCAGGGACAGAGTTAGGGCCACAGAATCGTTACTCAGGGACACACAATCGTTACTCAGGGACACACAATCGTTACTCAGGGACACACAATCATTACTCATGGACACAGAAATGTTCCTCAGGGACAGACACAGAATTGTTACTCAGGGACACAGAATTGTTACTCAGGGACACAGAATTGTTACTGAGGGACACAAAATCGTTACTGAGGGACACAGAATTGTTAATCAGGGACAGACACAGAATTGTTACTCAGGGACACAGAATTGTTACTCAGGGACACAGAATTGTTACTCAGGGACACAGAATCGTTACTCAGGGACACAGAATTGTTACTCAGGGACAGACACAGAATTGTTACTCAGGGACACAGAATTGTTACTCAGGGAAAGACACAGAATTGTTACTCAGGGACACAGAATTGTTACTCAGGGACACAGAATTGTTACTCAGGGACACAGAATTGTTACTCAGGGACAGACACAGAATTGTTACTCAGGGACAGACACAGAATTGTTACTCAGGGACACAGAATTGTTACTCAGGGACAGACACAGAATTCTTACTCAGGGACAGACACTGAATTGTTACTCAGGGACAAAGAATTGTTACTGAGGGACACAGAATCGTTACGGAGGGACACAAAATTGTTACTCAGGGACAGACACAGAATTGTTACTCAGGGACACAGAATTGTTACTCAGGGACACAGAATTGTTACTGAGGGTCACAGAATCGTTACTGAGGGACACAGAATTGTTACTCAGGGACAGACACAGAATTGTTACTCAGGGACACAGAATTGTTACTGAGGGACACAGAATCGTTACTCAGGGACACAGAATTGTTACTCAGGGACACAGAATCGTTACTCAGGGACACAGAATTGTTACTGAGGGACACAGAATCGTTACTGAGGGACAGACACAGAATTGTTACTCAGGGACACAGAATTGTTACTCAGGGACAAAGAATTGTTACTCAGGGACACAGAATTGTTACTCAGGGACACAGAATCTATACTCAGGGACACAGAATCGTTACTCAGGGACACAGAATTGTTACTCAGGGACAGACACAGAATTGTTACTCAGGGACACAGAATTGTTACTCAGGGACACAGAATCGTTACTCAGGGACACAGAATCGTTACTCAGGGACACAGAATTGTTACTCAGGGACAGACACAGAATTGTTACTCAGGGACACAGAATTGTTACTGAGGGACACAGAATCGTTACTCAGGGACACAGAATTGTTACTCAGGGACAGACACAGAATTGTTACTCAGGGACACAGAATTGTTACTCAGGGACACAGAACCGTTACTGAGGGACACAGAATTGTTACTGAGGGACACAGAATTGTTACTCAGGGACACAGAATTGTTACTCAGGGACACAGAATCGTTACTGAGGGACACAAAATCGTTACTGAGGGACACAGAATTGTTACTCAGGGACAGACACAGAATTGTTACTCAGGGACACAGAATTGTTACTCAGGGACACAGAATTGTTACTCAGGGACACAGAATCGTTACTCAGGGACACAGAATTGTTACTCAGGGACAGACACAGAATTGTTACTCAGGGACACAGAATTGTTACTCAGGGACAGACACAGAATTGTTACTCAGGGACACAGAATTGTTACTCAGGGACACAGAATTGTTACTCAGGGACAGACACAGAATTGTTACTCAGGGACAGACACAGAATTGTTACTCAGGGACACAGAATTGTTACTCAGGGACACAGAATTGTTGCTGAGGGTCACAGAATCGTTACTGAGGGACACAGAATTGTTACTCAGGGACAGACACAGAATTGTTACTGAGGGACACAGAATCGTTACTGAGGGACAGACACAGAATTGTTACTCAGGGACACAGAATTGTTACTCAGGGACAAAGAATTGTTACTCAGGGACACATAATTGTTACTCAGGGACACAAAATCGTTACTCAGGGACACAGAATCGTTACTCAGGGACACAGAATTGTTACTGAGGGACACAGAATCGTTACTGAGGGACAGACACAGAATTGTTACTCAGGGACACAGAATTGTTACTCAGGGACAAAGAATTGTTACTCAGGGACACAGAATTGTTACTCAGGGACACAGAATCGTTACTCAGGGACACAGAATCGTTACTCAGGGACAGACACAGAATTGTTACTCAGGGACACAGAATAGTTACTCAGGGACACAGAATCGTTACTCAGGGACACAGAATCGTTACTCAGGGACACAGAATTGTTACTCAGGGACAGACACAGAATTGTTACTCAGGGACACAGAATCGTTACTGAGGGACACAGAATCGTTACTCAGGGACACAGAATTGTTACTCAGGGACAGACACAGAATTGTTACTCAGGGACACAGAATTGTTACTCAGGGACACAGAATTGTTACTCAGGGACAGACACAGAATTGTTACTCAGGGACACAGAATCGTTACTGAGGGACACAGAATCGTTACTCAGGGACACAGAATTGTTACTCAGGGACAGACACAGAATTGTTACTCAGGGACACAGAATTGTTACTGAGGGACACAGAATCGTTACTGAGGGACACAGAATTGTTACTCAGGGACAGACACAGAATTGTTAATCAGGGACACAGAATTGTTACTCAGGGACACAGAATTGTTACTGAGGGACACAGAATCGTTACTCAGGGACACAGAATCGTTACTGAGGGACACAGAATTGTTACTCAGGGACAGACACAGAATTGTTACTCAGGGACACAGAATTGTTACTGAGGGACACAGAATTGTTAGTGAGGGACACAGAATCGTTACTGAGGGACACAGAATTGTTACTCAGCGACAGACACAGAATTGTTACTCAGGGACACAGAATTGTTACTCAGGGACACAGAATTGTTACTGAGGGACACAGAATCGTTACTGAGGGACACAGAATTGTTACTCAGGGACAGACACAGAATTGTTACTCAGGGAGAGACACAGAATTGTTACTCGGGGACACAGAATTGTTACTCGGGGACACAGAATTGTTACTCAGGGACAGACAAAGAAATTTTACTCAGGGACACAGAATCGTTACTGAGGGACACAGAATCGTTACTGAGGGACACAGAATTGTTACTCAGGGACAGACACAGAATTGTTACTCAGGGACACAGAATTGTTACTCAGGGACACAGAATTGTTACTCAGGGACACAGAATCATTACTGAGGGACACAGAATCGTTACTCAGGGACACAGAATTGTTACTGAGGGACACAGAATCGTTACTCAGGGACACACACAGAATTGTTACTCAGGGACACAGAATTGTTACTCAGGGACACAGAATTGTTACTCAGGGACAGACACAGAATTGTTACTCAGGGACACAGAATTGTTACTCAGGGACACAGAATTGTTACTCAGGGACAGACACAGAATTGTTACTCAGGGACACAGAATTGTTACTCAGGGACACAGAATTGTTACTCCGGGACACAGAATTGTTACTCAGGGACACAGAATTGTTACTGAGGGACACAGAATTGTTACTGAGGGACACAGAATCGTTACTCAGGGACACAGAATCGTTACTCAGGGACACAGAATCGTTACTCAGGGACACAGAATTGTTACTCAGGGACACAGAATCGTTACTCAGGGACACAGAATCGTTAAATTAAAGAGTATGTCAGCCAACACGCAGAGGAGTGGCAGAGGAGGCAATGTTTTAGGAGTGAGCAGACGTGGCAGCAGAGGAAGGGGTCAAGGCAGCACTATTCGCAGCCAGAGGCCAGTGCTCCCGGTGTCATCCAGCGGTCGTGTCTCCACCGACAACCCTGCCGTCATCGATTGGTTGGCTCGGTCGTCTTCCTCTTCCCAGGTCACCTCTGACACCTACAGCCAACGGTCGGTGGGTACGTCAGACACAACCGTTAGTTGGCATGGCCCGGGAGCAAGCCCACTGAAATCACGTGGCCTCTACCTGCCCCTGTCCTTTGCTGTTCCCTCACCAAGCGAAGTATCGCATGCTGTGGGCTCAGCCCCACTGTACAGTGAGGAAGAGCTAACAGAGGGCGGTCAGGAACGGGGGGAGACATCCGCCTCTTCAGCAGCCAGGCGAAGGAGTACTGGCGAGGAGAGTGGCTCGGTAGCCGGTCTAGAGACAGGTCTGTCTCCTGACCCACATGCAGCCGAGGGGGCTAGCAGTGACGCGGAGACCCTACTTGATGATGAGGAGGTTGATCGCACTTGGCAGCCTCGTCGTCATCAGGCTATTGCTTCCGCATCATCAGGAGAAGAGGGTGCCAGCTTGCCAGCGAGCAAAACAGTCGGTGGGTTGCCCAGGAGGCAGCAGGGTCGCAGCAGTGTCAGTGGAGGCAAACGGCCACGGAGTAGAGCACCAGCTCCACTGCAGCCTACCACCACGGCCAGTAGTGGTGCCGGTGTGCACGGAGGAAGTAGCAGTCAGCCAGTGAGGAGTAGCGGGGGCAAAGTTTCCTACTCGGCGGTGTGGCAATTTTTCGTCAAGCCGCCCGAGGAAGTAAACGTAGCCGTATGTCGACTATATGGCCAGAAAGTCAAGCGTGGCCAGGGGGCCCATGTTGGGACTACAGCATTGCGTCAGCATATGCAGCGTCGCCATTTGGTGGCCTGGGAAATCCGTGATAAAGATACGGCGGTTCTGCCTGCCCCAGCCCCCGCTCCATCACCCGCTCCGTTACTTGCTCCGTCACCCGACGTCGTCAATCGCCCTCTATCAGCCAGTCAAGGCTCCAACACCTCTGCTGAGGGGAGTTGTCGCTCGTTGGCATCTTCCGCTCTTTCAGATGCTCCTTCTCCTGCTACTCCTCTTCACGGATTCCGTCAGCAGTCTTTCTTGGAATCCGTTTCCAAGAGACAACAGTTTGCGAGCACGCACCCAACGGTGCAGAAGCTGAACGTCCTCCTGTCCAAGTTACTGGTGCTGCAGTCCCTCCCTTTCCAAGTGGTTGACTCAGCACCTTTCCGAGAAATGATGGCTTGTGCCGAGCCGCGGTGGAGAGTGCCAAGCCGGCATTTCTTCGCCAAAAAGGCAGTGCCAGCCCTGCATTCACATGTAGAAGACATGGTGGGCCAGTCTTTGAGCATGTCGGTCTCTGCCAAAGTGCACGGCAGCACCGACGTGTGGAGCTGTAACTACGGTCAGGGACAGTACATGTCATTTACGGCCCACTGGGTGAACGTGGTGCCGGCACAGCCGCACCAGCAACTTGGACAGGTCACGCCGCTTTTGCCTCCACGTTTGCACGTCCTTGGTCCAGCAAAGATGTCCGCCTCTACCACCTCTTCTTCCGCCGTGTCCTCAGCCGCCACCCCCGTGCCAAGTCCCATTACCCGACCGGAATATCACATGTGCAGGGCGCAACGGTGTCACGCTGTGCTGCACCTGGTATGCCTTGGCGAACGTAGTCACACAGGGGAGGAACTTCTGAGTGTAATGAACAGAGAAATCGACAGATGGCTGTCTCCGCGCAAACTGAAAATCGGAACCATGTTGACCGACAACGGAAAGAACATGGTGTCTGCTCTGCGTCAAGGAAGGTTGTGCCATGCGCCATGCATGGCTCACGTGTTCAATCTGGTTGTCAAGCGGTTCCTAAAATCCACCATCCCACTGCAAGACATCCTTAAAATGTCACGAAAACTTTGCATGCATTTCAGCCATTCCTACACCGCAAAGCACACCCTCCTTGAGCTGCAGCGGCAGAACGGAATTCCACAGCATCGCCTGATCTGCGACGTTGCAACAAGGTGGCATTCAACCCTACATATGTTAGACCGCCTTTACGAGCAGCGAAAGGCCATCACCGATTTCCTGATGTTACAAGCGGATAAAGGTACTCCCCTGTGTAACTTCGATGTCAGCCATTGGCAGCTCATGCGTGACACCTGCCGCTTGCTCAGGCCCTTTGAGGAGGCCACGCTATTCATGAGTCGGCAGGACTATGGGATGAACGACGTCATTCCTCTCTTGCACGTCCTGGAACAAATGCTGTTAACAATGGCTGGTCAGGGTGCGGTAGACGTGGCGCACAGATCTCAACGCCACATGACCCCTGTGGGGCCAGGACAGGAAGAAGAGGAGGAGGTAGAGGAGGACATTGGTGCTCAGGAATTATTGAGTGAAATGGGTGGTTTTTCCACTCAGCGGACAGGAGTGGAGGAGCAGGAGCATCTGGTAGAGGAGGAGGAGGAGACAGAGGACCCAGACGCACCGTGGCAGTATGCTGTGGAGATGGAGGCAGGGAGTCCCTCGCATTCCTTGGCACAAATGGCCCATAGCATGCTCGGTTGCTTGCGTAGCGACAGCCGAATAATAACCATCAGACAGAGGGATGACTTTTGGCTGTCCACCTTGTTGGACCCTCGCTACCGTTCAAAAATGGTGGCCTTTTTCACACCTGCTGAGAGGGAGGCCAAAATAAAGTACTATAAAAACCACCTATGTAGTCATGCAGTATATAGCCCTATCGGCCACTTTCTGGCATCCAGTTGCTGTAGCCCCCATCACCACACTGTGCCACGGGCCCCTGTACCGCCTTCTCATACTGCTGCCAGATCCATCCTCTGCCATGTGCGTCTTTGTCGTCTGCTCACGCTGCTGGTTTCCAGTTTTAAACCTAGGCCTGTGTATGGCTTCCGAATACTGCTGCCTCCACCGCCACCCTGCGCCATGTGCCACTTTCAGGTCTCCTTACACTGTTGGTGGGTTCCATTTTGTGATAGGGTGCTGTATGGCCTTCCATTGCTGCTGCCTCCACCGCCACCCTGCGCCATGTGCCTCTGTCGTCTGCTCACGCTGCTGACGGCTTCCGCTTTTTAACCTAGGCCTGTGTATGGCCTTCAATTGAAGCTGCTTCTGCTCCGCCACTCTGCCATTGGACTCTTGATAGTCGTCTCCCCACGCTGCTGCTGGGGGGACTTTTTAACATAGGCCTCTGTATGGACTTCAATTTTAGCTGCTTACGCTCCGCCACTCTGCCATGGGCCCCTGTACCGCCTCCTCATGCTGCTGCCAGGCCCGTAATCTGCCATGGGCCCCCGTACCGACTCCTCATGCTGCTGCCAGGCCCGTAATCTGCCATGGGCCCCCGTACCGACTCCTCATGCTGCTGCCAGGCCCGTAATCTGTCATGGGCCCCTGTACCGCCCCCTCATGCTGCTGCCAGGTACAGAGTCTCTCATGGGTCCCTGTACGGCCTCCCATTGCTGCTGTCTCCATCGCCACACTCTGCCATGTGCCACTTTCAGGTCTCCTCACACTGCTGGTGGGTTCCATTTTGTCATAGGGTGCTGTATGGCCTCCCATTGCTGCTGCCTCCACCGCCACACTGTGGCTCCACACTCTGGTTTTGGCCCCGTGACTGCCCAAATGAGTGAAGTGTGCGGTGATTCTAAGATTGACGGCACTCATCTGCATGTCATACTGACTGACAGTATTATTTCTCTTCCCCAGCAGACTCCAAGGGCATTTAAATTAAAGGTACAGTGTTCTGCACTAATATAAAGGCTCTCTGAAGCCTAGAAACACCCTTTTATAAGTTAAATTCGCAGCGAATATATTGGCCTCGAATCGAAATTATTCCGCGAATTCGGCGAATCAGCCAAATCGAATTTTTGAATAATTCGCTCATCTCTATATAATACATAAGGGGGGATATGATCTCCATGTATAATACATAAGGGGGGATATGATCTCCATGTATAATACATAAGGGGGATATGATATCCATGTATAATACATAAGGGGGGGATATGATCTCCATGTATAATACATAAGGGGGGATATGATCTCCATGTATAATACATAAGGGGGATATGATCTCCATGTATAATACATAAGGGGGGATATGATCTCCATGTATAATACATAAGGGGGGATATGATCTCCATGTATAATATATAAAGGGGGATATGATCTCCATGTATAATACATAAGGGGGGGTTATGATCTCCATGTATAATACATAAGGGGGATATGATCTCCATGTATAATACATAAGGGGGGATATGATCTCCATGTATAATACATAAGGGGGATATGATCTCCATGTGTACTACATAAGGGGGATATGATCTCCATGTATAATACATAAGGGGGGATATGATCTCCATGTATAATACATAAGGGGGGGATATGATCCCCATGTATAATACATAAGGGGGGGATATGATCTCCATGTATAATACATAAGGGGGGGATATGATCTCCATGTATAATACATAAGGGGGGATATGATCTCCATGTATAATACATAAGGGGGGATATGATCTCCATGTATAATACATAAGGGGGGATATGATCTCCATGTATAATACGTAAGGGGGGATATGATCTCCATTTATAATACGTAAGGGGGATATGATCTCCATTTATAATACGTAAGGGGGATATGATCTCCATGTATAATACATAAGGGGGGATATGATCTCCATGTATAATACATAAGGGGGATATGATCTCCATGTATAATACATAAGGGGGGATATGATCTCCATGTATAATACATAAGGGGGGATATGATCTCCATGTATAATACATAAGGGGGATATGATCTCCATGTATAATTCATAAGGGGGGATATGATCTCCATGTATAATACATAAGGGGGGATATGATCTCCATGTATAATACATAAGGGGGGATATGATCTCCATGTATAATACATAATGGGATATGATCTCCATGTATAATACATAAGGGGGATATGATCTCCATGTATAATACATAAGGGGGATATGATTTCCATGTATAATACATAAGGGGGGATATGATCTCCATGTATAATACATAAGGGGGGATATGATCTCCATGTATAATACATAAGGGGGGATATGATCTCCATGTATAATACATAAGGGGGGGATATGATCTCCATGTATAATACATAAGCGGGGATATGATCTCCATGTATAATACATAAGGGGGGGATATGATCTCCATGTATAATACATAAGGGGGGGATATGATCTCCATGTATAATACATAAGGGGGGATATGATCTCCATGTATAATACATAAGGGGAATATGATCTCCATGTATAATACATAAGGGGGGATATGATCTCCATGTATAATACATAAGGGGGGATATGATCTCCATGTATAATACATAAGGGGGGATATGATCTCCATGTATAATACATAAGGGGGGATATGATCTCCATGTATAATACATAAGGGGGGGATATGATCTCCATGTATAATACATAAGGGGGGATATGATCTCCATGTATAATACATAAGGGGGGGATATGATCTCCATGTATAATACATAAGGGGGGATATGATCACCATGTATAATACATAAGGGGGATATGATCTCCATGTATAATACATAAGGGGGGATATGATCTCCATGTATAATACATAAGGGGGATATGATCTCCATGTATAATACATCAGTGGATCATATAGTGAACTTGGTGTAGTTATTCCCCCTGAGGTCATCACAGAGGACAAGGTGGCGCTATTTGCGTCTGGAGGAAAAGAAATGTCATCTCCAAACACAGAAAGGTTTCTTCACAGTAAGAGCTGTGAGAATGTGGAATAGACTCCCTCCAGAGTTGGTTGTGGCCAGCTCAGTGGATTGCTGTAGGAAAGTCCTGGATTCTTTCTTGGATACACAGAATATAACTGGATATAACATTTATAGGGAAAGTTGATCCAGGGAATATCCGATTGCCTCTCGGGGATCAGGAAGGAATTTTTTTCCCCTGGCCAAGCAGGGACGTCTCCCTGAAAAAGTTTAGTTCCCGGTTGGTGGTTTGGACTTTCTCCGCAATGAGGAAAGATCCCACCACTGCCAACCAATTGTGGCGGAACCGTTCTGCCTGGGCTTCCTTGTGCGGAGCAATACGTTACACCCAATTGTCCACTTTTCCAGCAAGTCTTCCAGAGCTCTGCCAAGGCAGGTATTAGAGCTCAAAGGCAATCCTTCACCAATATCCCAAACCACGAGTCGGAACTTCCTGTAGGGTGAAATGAATGATTCTTTATTAAAAACAGTTCAGTATATACAGCTTCACCCCCACCAGACAGCCTGGCACTGGGTTTTCCCCACCCACAACAAAACCCTACAACCAATAATACAGTATGAATTCTATAGAAGTGAAAGAACACAAGTTCAAATTACCGTAAACAAACAGTGTAGAATGTCTGGGAAACATATACAGCTTTACTAAGGGGAAAAAACTGAAAAAGAAAGGGCAAAATGTTATCACAAAGGGACGGTTCGTCACATGTACTTTGCTGGGTGTTTTTGCCTTCCTCTGGATCAACTGTGGGTGGAGGATTATAACTTTTTTTTTTTTAATGGTTGAACTGGATGGACTTTTGTCTTTTTTCAGCCAGACTAACTATGTAACTATTATATGAAGTGGTAGTAAACTAGTTAAAAAAAAACAAGTTTCCTGCTGCAAGGTAATATTATAATGTGGTCGGGTGCATTACATACATTACATTATGAAGGACTTAGCATAGAGAGATGCCCTCCAGCGGGTTCCATCTTCCCCCGGTCTTCCTTCCGTGTTCGCGGGTTTGCGGCTGCTTGAATGGCTGAGCAGCTAATGACACCACGGCACACAGCTCTGAAGGAATGACACGGGTATGCTGATCCTTCACAGCGCATGCATCTGGGATGTCACCGGCTGCTGCTCCGCAGAATGTCTCCTACACAGCGAACGTTTAGGAGATATTGGTTTTACCTACATGTGTGAGGATTGTGAATGATCATTGTTCATGAGGGGTCACAGGGACCCATCAGTCCTATCCTATAAAGAAAATGGTATTTAGATGGGAGAAATCCCTTGTAGTTCTTCCATGACAGGATCTTTTACAGCGGACTGACACCAATATTTATTTATTTCAGGTACTTAAATAGCGCCATCAATTTACGCAGCGCCTTACATATATATTGTACAGTCACATCAGTAAACTCACATTCATACATACACATATTAGGGCCAATTTAGACGAGAGCCAATTAACCTCCCAGCATGTCTTTGGAGAGTGGGAGGAAACCGGAGTACCTGGAGGAAACCCACACAGGCACAGGGAGAACATGCAAACATGCATACACAAATGGTAAAATGTTACAATTAATTCCCATTTCTGAGCTCAGGGCATAA
>NW_028320986.1:0-44303 GCF_062004578.1 Staurois parvus
GCACGTCCTGGAACAAATGCTGTTAACAATGGCTGGTCAGGGTGCGGTAGACGTGGCGCACAGATCTCAACGCCACATGACCCCTGTGGGGGCAGGACAGGAAGAAGAGGAGGAGGTAGAGGAGGACATTGGTGCTCAGGAATTATTGAGTGAAATGGGTGGTTTTTCCACTCAGCGGACAGGAGTGGAGGAGCAGGAGCATCTGGTAGAGGAGGAGGAGACAGAGGACCCAGACGCACTGTGGCAGTATGCTGTGGAGATGGAGGCAGGGAGTCCCTCGCATTCCTTGGCACAAATGGCCCATAGCATGCTCGGTTGCTTGCGTAGCGAGAGCCGAATAATAACCATCAGACAGAGGGATGACTTTTGGCTGTCCACCTTGTTGGACCCTCGCTACCGTTCAAAAATGGTGGCCTTTTTCACACCTGCTGAGAGGGAGGCCAAAATAAAGTACTATAAAAACCACCTATGTAGTCAGTTGGTCTCTGCCTTTCTGCGCCAACGTCCATCCTCAGACACTGTGGGCCCTGTGTGCTCGCGTTCCGCTGCCATGGCAGCAGGGGAGGGGTGGGGTGGTAGGAGCAGTGGCAGCTCCACCAGCAGCGGCTGCCTCAGTCTGCAGTCGATGATGAGTAGCTTTCTTCACCAGCGCAGTGAGGAAACTACTAACCAGCCGCAGCAGCAGCAGCATCAGGTGGACCTGGAGCAGGACCTCAAACAACAGGCTTGGGCCTACTTGGACAGCACCCTGCCAACCGAGGTAGACAATCCCCTTGACTACTGGGCAACGAAACTTGACCTTTGGCCCCAACTAGCTGAATTTGCCCTTGAAAGGCTGTCATGCCCGGCCAGTAGCGTGGCATCGGAGCGCGTGTTTAGTGCGGCAGGAGGTTTTGTAACTCCGCGGAGGACACGACTGTCCCAAAGTGTGGAGAGACTCACGTTTGTGAAAATGAATCAGGCGTGGATTAGTCTGGATTTCAAACCACCAGTTCCTGCCACAACTGACTAAATCCGCCATTAATCATGCCCCAAACATGTTATTAGGGACAAATAGGCCGCTGTCTTTACAACTTTATAATTCCATGCAGTATATAGCCCTATCGGCCACTTTCTGGCATCCAGTTGCTGTAGCCCCCATCACCACACTGTGCCATGGGCCCCTGTACCGCCTTCTCATACTGCTGCCAGATCCATCCTCTGCCATGTGCATCTTTGTCGTCTGCTCACGCTGCTGGGTTCCAGTTTTAAACCTAGGCCTGTGTATGGCTTCCAAATACTGCTGCATCCACCGCCACCCTGCGCCATGTGTCTCTGTCGTCTGCTCACGCTGCTGACGGCTTCCGCTTTTTAACCGAGGCCTGTGTTTGGCTTCCGAATACTGCTGCATCCACCGCCACCCTGCGCCATGTGTCTCTGTCGTCTGCTCACGCTGCTGACGGCTTCCGCTTTTTAACCGAGGCCTGTGTTTGGCTTCCGAATACTGCTGCCTCCACCGCCACCCTGCGCCATGTGCCACTTTCAGGTCTCCTTACACTGTTGGTGGGTTCCATTTTGTGATAGGGTGCTGTATGGCCTTCCATTGCTGCTGCCTCCACCGCCACCCTGCGCCATGTGCCTCTGTCGTCTGCTTACGCTGCTGACGGTTTCCGCTTTTTAACCGAGGCCTGTGTTTGGCTTCCGAATACTGCTGCATCCACCGCCACCCTGCGCCATGTGCCTCTGTCGTCTGCTCACGCTGCTGACGGCTTCCGCTTTTTAACCGAGGCCTGTGTTTGGCTTCCGAATACTGCTCCCTCCACCGCCACCCTGCGCCATGTGCCTCTGTCGTCTGCTCACGCTGCTGACGGCTTCCGCTTTTTAACCGAGGCCTGTGTTTGGCTTCCGAATACTGCTGCATCCACCGCCACCCTGTGCCATGTGTCTCTGTCGTCTGCTCACGCTGCTGACGGCTTCCGCTTTTTAACCTAGGCCTGTGTATGGCCTTCAATTGAAGCTGCTTCTGCTCCGCCACTCTGCCATTGGACTCTTGATAGTCGTCTCCCCTGTACCGCCTCCTCATGCTGCTGCCAGGTCCAGAGTGTGTCATGGGTCCCTGTACGGCCTCCCATTGCTGCTGTCTCCATCGCCACACTCTGCCATGTGCCACTTTCAGGTCTCCTCACACTGCTGGTGGGTTCCATTTTGTCATAGGGTGCTGTATGGCCTCCCATTGCTGCTGCCTCCACCGCCACACTGTGGCTCCACACTCTGGTTTTGGCCCCGTGACTGCCCAAATGAGTGAAGTGTGCGGTGATTCTAAGATCGACGGCACTCATCTGCATGTCATACTGACTGACAGTATTATTTCTCTTCCCCAGCAGACTCCAAGGGCATTTAAATTAAAGGTACAGTGTTCTGCACTAATATAAAGGCTCTCTGAAGCCTAGAAACACCCTTTTTATAAGTTAAATTCGCAGCGAATATATTCGCCTCGAATCGAATTTATTCCGCGAATTCGGCGAATCAGCCGAATCGAATTTTTGAATAATTCGCTCATCTCTACTTATGACTATTCATCATATTTTATTGTGAATAATACTATAGCGCTGCATATATTATATTTTATCTTTTAGAGGTGCAGAGGTTTACCTTTTTTATGCTGGCTGCTTATGTTTTATATGCGCTCGCAATTACCCACACTTTTTATTGTATCTTGATATATTGTTGACAAACAAAACCTCTAACCTAGGAACTCTAAATTATTCTGAATTCATTCCAAAAATTCAAACCCACCTTAAATCAAATGGCTAAACATGAACTATCCTGGTCTGGCAGACTGACTGCATTTAAAATGTTCATATTGCCGCAGATTTTATATCTATTTAGATCAATTCCAATCCCAATTAAATCTTCATATCTAACAAAACTGCAATCTATGCTTAAAAAATACGTCTGGGGAAATATGAAACCTAGATGCTCACATGATACATTAATCAAACACAAAAAAATTGGAGGAAAGGGATTTGTTGACATTAGGGACTATCATAAAAGATCATTATTAGACCAACTTAAACATTGGTTTATAGTGAAAGATGATAAAAAAAATGGGGTGATATTTAAAAAACTCTAGCTTCTACTACAAATTTAAGCACCATACTACTAGCAAGCTTGTGGTAAAGGATTCCCACTAGTAATACAACACCAACTGTACGAGCCTCAGTTGAAGCCTGGAAATCCTTAATCTCCATGCCTATAGATCCTCTCCGAATAAGTCCTCTTCCTATACCTATAACAACCTTAGAAGTCATAATGCCTAGCATAGATATCTCGAATTGGAAACATTATGGCATAATGGCACAATACAAGATATTTGTGTTAAAAACAATATAAATAATTTTGAATTCCTTATGAATGAATTTAACCTCCTCCCTTCTGAAAAATCAACCTATACACGCATCAGTCGTTGCCTATCGAAAACCTCCAGTAAAAACAATATATATACCCAAAGTATCTTTACAGTTCTATAGCTCTGCTACTCCTAAATCCGGTGGTATAACCCTACTTCATAACCTTCTACAATGTAAATCAGAATGTAATAAGACTATTCCCGTAATCAAGTGAGAAAAAGACTTAGAGACTGAAATCTCTAATGAGCAATGGGAAAGTGTATTCAGGAATGTGTTTTCAGCTACTAGATGTGTTAACCTTTGGCAGCTAATGCACAAGATGGTATCTAACTCCTTACCAAATGGCCAAATTCTCAGAACAGCATAGTCCTCAATGCTGGAGAAACTGAGGTCAATTTGGTACTCTATTACATATATTATGGACATGAAAAATATTAGAAGCTATTGGTATAAAGACTTCCACATGATATCGGAAATTACTGGGATATTAACCACTTGAGCTCCAGAGGATTTACCCCCCTTAATGACCAGGCCTCTTTTTGCTACTCGGCGCTGCACTAATTCAACTGATAATTGCGCAGTCATGCAATGCTGCACCCAAACAAAATTTATGTCCTTTTTTTTCACACAAATAGAGCTTTCTTTTGGTGGTATTTGATCACCTGTGCGCTTTTTATTTTTTACGCTATAAACAAAAAAAGGCCAAAAATTTTGAAGAAAAACAATATTTTTTATTTTCAGCTATAAAAAATATATAGTAAACTCAAAGTTGGTTATAAATTTAGGCCAAAATGTATTCTGCTCCATGTTTTTGGTAAAAAAAATCCCAATAAGTGTATATTGATTGCTTTGTGTGGAAGTTATAGCGTCTACAAACTATGGTATAAATTCTGCTATACAGCGCTGCGCTAGTTTAACGGACAATTGCGCGGTCATGCAATATGGTACATAAATGAAATTTATATCCTTTTTTTCCCCACAAATTGAGATTTCTTTGGGTGGTATTTGATCACCGGTGCGGTTTTTATTTTTTGCGTTATAAAAAAAAGCCTGACAATTTTGAGGAAAAAAAAACAATATTTTCAACTTTTTGCTATAAAACATGTCCAGTAAAAAAAAAATGCAAAAATCAAATTTAGTCATAAATTTCTGCCAAAATGCATTCTGCGACATGTCTTTGCTAAAAAAAAAAAAACAATACGTGTAAATTAATTGGTTTACGTGAAAGTTATAGCGTTTACAAATGGCGGGAAAGATACTGGGATTTTTAGGGGTTTTTTAATACTAATAATGGCGGCAATCAGCGAATTATGGCGGCGATCAGGGACTTATGGCAGTGACCAGCGACTTATGGCGGGACTGCGGCGGACATTCTGACATTGGGGGGTACTGACTTGGGGTCACTGACATCCCCAAAAACACTAATACAGTGATCAGTGCAAAAAAAAAAAACTGAGACTGTACTAATGGGGAGGAAGGGGTTAACTTTATTTTGCAGGGAAGGGTTATAGGAGTGAGGGGAGTGTTTTACTAGGGGGTGGGGGTGTGTACTGGGCGGGACAAGGATGATCGAGAGAGAAACTGTTCTTTCTTGATCAGCTCATCCTCGAGCTGACAGGGAAGTGACAGACAGCCCAGCTAGTGCAGCTGCGCTGTCTGTCACTGTTTGCCGCCGATCGCCGGGACATAGCCGCTAAGGAGCGGCTGTGACCCGGCGACTGACATCTGCGGCGGTGATCCGCGGGACAAATAGGGCGGAGGCGCGCCTTGCGCGCGCCCCCTATTTGTTTACAAAACACACGTTTTAAAATGTGGTTTTGCCTGCGAGTGCCGCCCTGCCACCGTATATGTACAGTGGCTGGACGGCATGTAGTTAAAACAACCAGATCCTACCCTAGCCATTCTGAATATAAATATAGACACATATCCAATCCATTATACTCTTCTAGCATCAATACTTATCATTACTAGACACTGGAAAAAAGACAGCCTCTTCTGTAAAAGAAGTAAATGAACTAGCCCAGACCCACTGTATCTATGAGACATCTTTAGCTTACCTAATTGATAGAATTATTAAATTTGACAAAGCTTGGAATTAGAGATGAGCGAAGAAATGAAAAATTCGATTCGACTGATTCGGCGAATTCGTGGACAATATTCGATTCGAGTCGAATAAATTCGCTGTGAATTTAACTTAAAAAAGGGTGTTTCTAGGCTTCAGAGAGACTTAATATTAGTGCAGAACACTGTACCTTTAATTTAAATGCCCTTGGAGTCTGCTGGGGAAGAGAAATAATACTGTCTGTCAGTATGACATGCAGATGAGTGCCGTCGATCTTAGAATCACTGCACACTTCACTCCTTTGGCCAGTCACGGGGCCAAAACCAGTGTTTGGAGCCACAGTGTGGCGGTGGAGGCAGCAGCAATGGGAGGCCATACAGCAACCTATGACAAAATGGAAACCAGCAGGAGCGTGAGGAGACCTGAAAGTGGCACATGGCAGAGTGGGAGCAATGGGAGGCGGTACAGGGACCCAGGTCACACTATGGGCCCAGCAGCAGCGTGACCAGGCGGTACGGGGGCCCATGGCCGATATGGGGCTTGGTGGCACCTATGGAAGGCCTGTAATCTGCCAGCAACCTATGACAAAATGGACAACCGCAGGAGTGTGAGGAGATTTCAAAGTGGCACATGGCAGAGTGGAAGCAATGGGAGGCCGTACAGGGACCCAGGTCACACTGTGGGACCAGCATCAGCGTGAACAGGCGGTACGGGGGCCCATGGCCGATTTGACCTCATTCATCCCATAGTCCTGCCGACTCACGAATAGCGTGGCCTCCTCAAAGGGCCTGAGCAAGCGCAGGTGTCACACATGAGCTGCCAATGGCTGACATCTAAGTTACACAGGGAGTACCTTTATCCGCTTTTAACATCAGGAAATCTGTGATGGCCTTTAGCTGTTCGTAAAGGCGGTCTAACATATGTAGGGTTGAATTCCACCTTGTTGCAACGTCACAGCATGAGGAGTCGGTACGGGGGCCCATGGCAGATTACATGTCTGGCAGCAGCTATGTGAGGCCCGTAATCTGCCTGCACCCTATGTCAAAAAATTTAACACACCAGCAGTGTGAAGAGACCTGAAAGTGGCACATGGCAGCAGAGTGTGGCGATGGAGACAGCAGCAATGGGAGGCCGTACAGGGACCCATGAGAGACTCTAGACTTGGCAGCAGCATGAGGAGGCGGTATATAGGGGCCCATGGCAGATTAGGGGCCTGGCAGCAGCTATGTGAGGCCCGTAATCTGCCTGCACCCTATGTCAAAAAATTTAACACACCAGCAGTGTGAAGAGACCTGAAAGTGGCACATGGCAGCAGAGTGTGGCGATGGAGACAGCAGCAATGGGAGGCCATACAGGGACCCATGACAGACTCTGGACTTGGCAGCAGCATGAGGAGGCGGTATATAGGGGCCCATGGCAGATTAAGGGCCTGGCAGCAGCTATGTGAGGCCCGTAATCTGCCTGCACCCTATGTCAAAAAATTTAACACACCAGCAGTGTGAAGAGACCTGAAAGTGGCACATGGCAGCAGAGTGTGGCGATGGAGACAGCAGCAATGGGAGGCCGTACAGGGACCCATGAGAGACTCTAGACTTGGCAGCAGCATGAGGAGGCGGTATATAGGGGCCCATGGCAGATTAGGGGCCTGGCAGCAGCTATGTGAGGCCCGTAATCTGCCTGCACCCTATGTCAAAAAATTTAACACACCAGCAGTGTGAAGAGACCTGAAAGTGGCACATGGCAGCAGAGTGTGGCGATGGAGACAGCAGCAATGGGAGGCCGTACAGGGACCCATGACAGACTCTAGACTTGGCAGCAGCATGAGGAGGCGGTATATAGGGGCCCATGGCAGATTAGGGGCCTGGCAGCAGCTATGTGAGGCCCGTAATCTGCCTGCACCCTATGTCAAAAAATTAAACACACCAGCAGTGTGAAGAGACCTGAAAGTGGCACATGGCAGCAGAGTGTGGCGATGGAGACAGCAGCAATGGGAGGCCTTACAGGGACCCATGACAGACTCTGGACTTGGCAGCAGCATGAGGAGGCGGTATATAGGGGCCCATGGCAGATTAGGGGCCTGGCAGCAGCTATGTGAGGCCCGTAATCTGCCTGCACCCTATGTCAAAAAATTTAACACACCAGCAGTGTGAAGAGACCTGAAAGTGGCACATGGCAGCAGAGTGTGGCGATGGAGACAGCAGCAATGGGAGGCCGTACAGGGACCCATGAGAGACTCTAGACTTGGCAGCAGCATGAGGAGGCGGTATATAGGGGCCCATGGCAGATTAGGGGCCTGGCAGCAGCTATGTGAGGCCCGTAATCTGCCTGCACCCTATGTCAAAAAATTTAACACACCAGCAGTGTGAAGAGACCTGAAAGTGGCACATGGCAGCAGAGTGTGGCGATGGAGACAGCAGCAATGGGAGGCCGTACAGGGACCCATGACAGACTCTAGACTTGGCAGCAGCATGAGGAGGCGGTATATAGGGGCCCATGGCAGATTAGGGGCCTGGCAGCAGCTATGTGAGGCCCGTAATCTGCCTGCACCCTATGTCAAAAAATTAAACACACCAGCAGTGTGAAGAGACCTGAAAGTGGCACATGGCAGCAGAGTGTGGCGATGGAGACAGCAGCAATGGGAGGCCTTACAGGGACCCATGACAGACTCTGGACTTGGCAGCAGCATGAGGAGGCGGTATATAGGGGCCCATGGCAGATTAGGGGCCTGGCAGCAGCTATGTGAGGCCCGTAATCTGCCTGCACCCTATGTCTAAAAATTTAACACACCAGCAGTGTGAAGAGACCTGAAAGTGGCACATGGCAGCAGAGTGTGGCGATGGAGACAGCAGCAATGGGAGGCCGTACAGGGACCCATGACAGACTCTAGACTTGGCAGCAGCATGAGGAGGCGGTATATAGGGGCCCATGGCAGATTAGGGGCCTGGCAGCAGCTATGTGAGGCCCGTAATCTGCCTGCACCCTATGTCAAAAAATTAAACACACCAGCAGTGTGAAGAGACCTGAAAGTGGCACATGGCAGCAGAGTGTGACGATGGAGACAGCAGCAATGGGAGGCCGTACAGGGACCCATGAGAGACTCTGGACTTGGCAGCAGCATGAGGAGGCGGTATATAGGGGCCCATGGCAGATTAGGGGCCTGGCAGCAGCTATGTGAGGCCCGTAATCTGCCTGCACCCTATGTCAAAAAATTAAACACACCAGCAGTGTGAAGAGACCTGAAAGTGGCACATGGCAGCAGAGTGTGGCGATGGAGACAGCAGCAATGGGAGGCCGTACAGGGACCCATGAGAGACTCTAGACTTGGCAGCAGCATGAGGAGGCGGTATATAGGGGCCCATGGCAGATTAGGGGCCTGGCAGCAGCTATGTGAGGCCCGTAATCTGCCTGCACCCTATGTCAAAAAATTTAACACACCAGCAGTGTGAAGAGACCTGAAAGTGGCACATGGCAGCAGAGTGTGGCGATGGAGACAGCAGCAATGGGAGGCCGTACAGGGACCCATGAGAGACTCTAGACTTGGCAGCAGCATGAGGAGGCGGTATATAGGGGCCCATGGCAGATTAGGGGCCTGGCAGCAGCTATGTGAGGCCCGTAATCTGCCTGCACCCTATGTCAAAAAATTTAACACACCAGCAGTGTGAAGAGACCTGAAAGTGGCACATGGCAGCAGAGTGTGGCGATGGAGACAGCAGCAATGGGAGGCCGTACAGGGACCCATGACAGACTCTAGACTTGGCAGCAGCATGAGGAGGCGGTATATAGGGGCCCATGGCAGATTAGGGGCCTGGCAGCAGCTATGTGAGGCCCGTAATCTGCCTGCACCCTATGTCAAAAAATTCAACACACCAGCAGTGTGAAGAGACCTGAAAGTGGCACATGGCAGCAGAGTGTGGCGATGGAGACAGCAGCAATGGGAGGCCATACAGGGACCCATGACAGACTCTGGACTTGGCAGCAGCATGAGGAGGCGGTATATAGGGGCCCATGGCAGATTAGGGGCCTGGCAGCAGCTATGTGAGGCCCGTAATCTGCCTGCACCCTATGTCAAAAAATTTAACACACCAGCAGTGTGAAGAGACCTGAAAGTGGCACATGGCAGCAGAGTGTGGCGATGGAGACAGCAGCAATGGGAGGCCGTACAGGGACCCATGAGAGACTCTAGACTTGGCAGCAGCATGAGGAGGCGGTATATAGGGGCCCATGGCAGATTAGGGGCCTGGCAGCAGCTATGTGAGGCCCGTAATCTGCCTGCACCCTATGTCAAAAAATTTAACACACCAGCAGTGTGAAGAGACCTGAAAGTGGCACATGGCAGCAGAGTGTGGCGATGGAGACAGCAGCAATGGGAGGCCGTACAGGGACCCATGACAGACTCTAGACTTGGCAGCAGCATGAGGAGGCGGTATATAGGGGCCCATGGCAGATTAGGGGCCTGGCAGCAGCTATGTGAGGCCCGTAATCTGCCTGCACCCTATGTCAAAAAATTAAACACACCAGCAGTGTGAAGAGACCTGAAAGTGGCACATGGCAGCAGAGTGTGGCGATGGAGACAGCAGCAATGGGAGGCCATACAGGGACCCATGACAGACTCTGGACTTGGCAGCAGCATGAGGAGGCGGTATATAGGGGCCCATGGCAGATTAGGGGCCTGGCAGCAGCTATGTGAGGCCCGTAATCTGCCTGCACCCTATGTCAAAAAATTTAACACACCAGCAGTGTGAAGAGACCTGAAAGTGGCACATGGCAGCAGAGTGTGGCGATGGAGACAGCAGCAATGGGAGGCCGTACAGGGACCCATGAGAGACTCTAGACTTGGCAGCAGCATGAGGAGGCGGTATATAGGGGCCCATGGCAGATTAGGGGCCTGGCAGCAGCTATGTGAGGCCCGTAATCTGCCTGCACCCTATGTCAAAAAATTTAACACACCAGCAGTGTGAAGAGACCTGAAAGTGGCACATGGCAGCAGAGTGTGGCGATGGAGACAGCAGCAATGGGAGGCCGTACAGGGACCCATGAGAGACTCTAGACTTGGCAGCAGCATGAGGAGGCGGTATATAGGGGCCCATGGCAGATTAGGGGCCTGGCAGCAGCTATGTGAGGCCCGTAATCTGCCTGCACCCTATGTCAAAAAATTTAACACACCAGCAGTGTGAAGAGACCTGAAAGTGGCACATGGCAGCAGAGTGTGGCGATGGAGACAGCAGCAATGGGAGGCCGTACAGGGACCCATGACAGACTCTAGACTTGGCAGCAGCATGAGGAGGCGGTATATAGGGGCCCATGGCAGATTAGGGGCCTGGCAGCAGCTATGTGAGGCCCGTAATCTGCCTGCACCCTATGTCAAAAAATTAAACACACCAGCAGTGTGAAGAGACCTGAAAGTGGCACATGGCAGCAGAGTGTGGCGATGGAGACAGCAGCAATGGGAGGCCGTACAGGGACCCATGAGAGACTCTGGACTTGGCAGCAGCATGAGGAGGCGGTATATAGGGGCCCATGGCAGATTAGGGGCCTGGCAGCAGCTATGTGAGGCCCGTAATCTGCCTGCACCCTATGTCAAAAAATTAAACACACCAGCAGTGTGAAGAGACCTGAAAGTGGCACATGGCAGCAGAGTGTGGCGATGGAGACAGCAGCAATGGGAGGCCGTACAGGGACCCATGAGAGACTCTAGACTTGGCAGCAGCATGAGGAGGCGGTATATAGGGGCCCATGGCAGATTAGGGGCCTGGCAGCAGCTATGTGAGGCCCGTAATCTGCCTGCACCCTATGTCAAAAAATTTAACACACCAGCAGTGTGAAGAGACCTGAAAGTGGCACATGGCAGCAGAGTGTGGCGATGGAGACAGCAGCAATGGGAGGCCGTACAGGGACCCATGAGAGACTCTAGACTTGGCAGCAGCATGAGGAGGCGGTATATAGGGGCCCATGGCAGATTAGGGGCCTGGCAGCAGCTATGTGAGGCCCGTAATCTGCCTGCACCCTATGTCAAAAAATTTAACACACCAGCAGTGTGAAGAGACCTGAAAGTGGCACATGGCAGCAGAGTGTGGCGATGGAGACAGCAGCAATGGGAGGCCGTACAGGGACCCATGAGAGACTCTAGACTTGGCAGCAGCATGAGGAGGCGGTATATAGGGGCCCATGGCAGATTAGGGGCCTGGCAGCAGCTATGTGAGGCCCGTAATCTGCCTGCACCCTATGTCAAAAAATTTAACACACCAGCAGTGTGAAGAGACCTGAAAGTGGCACATGGCAGCAGAGTGTGGCGATGGAGACAGCAGCAATGGGAGGCCGTACAGGGACCCATGAGAGACTCTAGACTTGGCAGCAGCATGAGGAGGCGGTATATAGGGGCCCATGGCAGATTAGGGGCCTGGCAGCAGCTATGTGAGGCCCGTAATCTGCCTGCACCCTATGTCAAAAAATTTAACACACCAGCAGTGTGAAGAGACCTGAAAGTGGCACATGGCAGCAGAGTGTGGCGATGGAGACAGCAGCAATGGGAGGCCGTACAGGGACCCATGACAGACTCTAGACTTGGCAGCAGCATGAGGAGGCGGTATATAGGGGCCCATGGCAGATTAGGGGCCTGGCAGCAGCTATGTGAGGCCCGTAATCTGCCTGCACCCTATGTCAAAAAATTAAACACACCAGCAGTGTGAAGAGACCTGAAAGTGGCACATGGCAGCAGAGTGTGGCGATGGAGACAGCAGCAATGGGAGGCCATACAGGGACCCATGACAGACTCTGGACTTGGCAGCAGCATGAGGAGGCGGTATATAGGGGCCCATGGCAGATTAGGGGCCTGGCAGCAGCTATGTGAGGCCCGTAATCTGCCTGCACCCTATGTCAAAAAATTTAACACACCAGCAGTGTGAAGAGACCTGAAAGTGGCACATGGCAGCAGAGTGTGGCGATGGAGACAGCAGCAATGGGAGGCCGTACAGGGACCCATGAGAGACTCTAGACTTGGCAGCAGCATGAGGAGGCGGTATATAGGGGCCCATGGCAGATTAGGGGCCTGGCAGCAGCTATGTGAGGCCCGTAATCTGCCTGCACCCTATGTCAAAAAATTTAACACACCAGCAGTGTGAAGAGACCTGAAAGTGGCACATGGCAGCAGAGTGTGGCGATGGAGACAGCAGCAATGGGAGGCCGTACAGGGACCCATGAGAGACTCTAGACTTGGCAGCAGCATGAGGAGGCGGTATATAGGGGCCCATGGCAGATTAGGGGCCTGGCAGCAGCTATGTGAGGCCCGTAATCTGCCTGCACCCTATGTCAAAAAATTTAACACACCAGCAGTGTGAAGAGACCTGAAAGTGGCACATGGCAGCAGAGTGTGGCGATGGAGACAGCAGCAATGGGAGGCCGTACAGGGACCCATGACAGACTCTAGACTTGGCAGCAGCATGAGGAGGCGGTATATAGGGGCCCATGGCAGATTAGGGGCCTGGCAGCAGCTATGTGAGGCCCGTAATCTGCCTGCACCCTATGTCAAAAAATTAAACACACCAGCAGTGTGAAGAGACCTGAAAGTGGCACATGGCAGCAGAGTGTGGCGATGGAGACAGCAGCAATGGGAGGCCGTACAGGGACCCATGAGAGACTCTGGACTTGGCAGCAGCATGAGGAGGCGGTATATAGGGGCCCATGGCAGATTAGGGGCCTGGCAGCAGCTATGTGAGGCCCGTAATCTGCCTGCACCCTATGTCAAAAAATTAAACACACCAGCAGTGTGAAGAGACCTGAAAGTGGCACATGGCAGCAGAGTGTGGCGATGGAGACAGCAGCAATGGGAGGCCGTACAGGGACCCATGAGAGACTCTAGACTTGGCAGCAGCATGAGGAGGCGGTATATAGGGGCCCATGGCAGATTAGGGGCCTGGCAGCAGCTATGTGAGGCCCGTAATCTGCCTGCACCCTATGTCAAAAAATTTAACACACCAGCAGTGTGAAGAGACCTGAAAGTGGCACATGGCAGCAGAGTGTGGCGATGGAGACAGCAGCAATGGGAGGCCGTACAGGGACCCATGAGAGACTCTAGACTTGGCAGCAGCATGAGGAGGCGGTATATAGGGGCCCATGGCAGATTAGGGGCCTGGCAGCAGCTATGTGAGGCCCGTAATCTGCCTGCACCCTATGTCAAAAAATTTAACACACCAGCAGTGTGAAGAGACCTGAAAGTGGCACATGGCAGCAGAGTGTGGCGATGGAGACAGCAGCAATGGGAGGTTGTACAGGGACCCATGACAGACTCTAGACTTGGCAGCAGCATGAGGAGGCGGTATATAGGGGCCCATGGCAGATTAGGGGCCTGGCAGCAGCTATGTGAGGCCCGTAATCTGCCTGCACCCTATGTCAAAAAATTAAACACACCAGCAGTGTGAAGAGACCTGAAAGTGGCACATGGCAGCAGAGTGTGGCGATGGAGACAGCAGCAATGGGAGGCCATACAGGGACCCATGACAGACTCTGGACTTGGCAGCAGCATGAGGAGGCGGTATATAGGGGCCCATGGCAGATTAGGGGCCTGGCAGCAGCTATAGGAGGCCCGTAATCTGCCAGCACCCTATGTCAAAAAATTAAACACACCAGCAGTGTGAGGAGACCTGAAAGTGGCACATGTTTGAGGCATGATTCATGGCGGATTTAGTCAGTTGTGTCAGGAACTGGTGGTTTGAAATCCAGACTAATCCACGCCTGATTCATTTTCACAAACGTGAGTCTCTCCACACTTTGGGTGGACAGTCGTGTCCTCCGCGGAGTTACAATACCTCCTGCCGCACTAAACACGCGCTCCGATGCCACGCTACTGGCCGGGCATGACAGCCTTTCAAGGGCAAATTCAGCTAGTTGGGGCCAAAGGTCAAGTTTCGTTGCCCAGTAGTCAAGGGGATTGTCTACCTCGGTTGGCAGGGTGCTGTCCAAGTAGGCCCAAGCCTGTTGTTTGAGCTCCTGCTCCAGGTCCACCTGATGCTGCTGCTGCTGCTGCGGCTGGTTAGTAGTTTCCTCACTGCGCTGGTGAAGAAAGCTACTCATCATCGACTGCAGACTGAGGCAGCCACTGCTGGTGGAGCTGCCACTGCTCCTACCACCCCACCCCTCCCCTGCTGCCATGCCAGCGGAACGCGAGCGCACAGGGCCCACAGTGTCTGAGGATGGACGTTGGCGCACAAAGGCAGAGACCAACTGACTACATAGGTGGTTTTTATAGTACGTAATTTTGGCCTCCCTCTCAGCAGGTGTGAAAAAGGCCACCATTTTGGACCGGTAGCGAGGGTCCAACAAGGTGGACAGCCAAAAGTCATCCCTCTGTCTGATGGTTATTATTCGGCTGTCGCTACGCAAGCAACCGAGCATGCTATGGGCCATTTGTGCCAAGGAATGCGAGGGACTCCCTGCCTCCATCTCCACAGCATACTGCCACGGTGCGTCTGGGTCCTCTGTCTCCTCCTCCTCCTCCTCTACCAGATGCTCCTGCTCCTCCACTCCTGTCCGCTGAGTGGAAAAACCACCCATTTCACTCAATAATTCCTGAGCACAAATGTCCTCCTCTACCTCCTCCTCTTCTTCCTGTCCTGCCCCCACAGGGGTCATGTGGCGTTGAGATCTGTGCGCCACGTCTACCGCACCCTGACCAGCCATTGTTAACAGCATTTGTTCCAGGACGTGCAACAGAGGAATGACGTCGTTCATCCCATAGTCCTGCCGACTCACGAATAGCGTGGCCTCCTCAAAGGGCCTGAGCAAGCGGCAGGTGTCACGCATGAGCTGCCAATGGCTGACATCTAAGTTACACAGGGGAGTACCTTTATCCGCTTGTAACATCAGGAAATCGGTGATGGCCTTTCGCTGCTCGTAAAGGCGGTCTAACATGTGTAGGGTTGAATTCCACCTTGTTGCAACGTCGCAGATCAGGCGATGCTGTGGAATTCCGTTCTGCCGCTGCAGCTCAATGAGGGTGTTCTTTGCGGTGTAGGAATGGCTGAAATGCATGCACAGTTTACGTGACATTTTAAGGATGTCTTGCAGTGGGATGGTGGATTTTAGGAACCGCTTGACAACCAGATTGAACACGTGAGCCATGCATGGCGCATGGCACAACCTTCCTTGACGCAGAGCAGACACCATGTTCTTTCCGTTGTCAGTCAACATGGTTCCGATTTTTAGTTTGCGCGGAGACAGCCATCTGTCGATTTCTCTGTTCATTACACTCAGCAGTTCCTCCCCTGTGTGACTACGTTCGCCAAGGCATACCAGGTGCAGCACAGCGTGACACCGTTGCGCCCTGCACATGTGATATGCCGGTCGGGTAATGGGACTTGGCACGGGGGTGGCGGCTGAGGACACGGCGGAAAAAGAGGTGGTAGAGGCGGACATGCTTGCTGGACCAAGGACGTGCAAACGTGGAGGCAAAAGCGTCGTGACCTGTCCAAGTTGCTGGTGCGGCTGTGCCGGCACCACGTTCACCCAGTGGGCCGTAAATGACATGTACTGTCCCTGACCGTAGTTACAGCTCCACACGTCGGCGCTGCCGTGCACTTTGGCAGAGACCGACATGCTCAAAGACTGGCCCACCATCTCTTCTACATGTGAATGCAGGGCTGGCACTGCCTTTTGGGCAAAGAAATGACGGCTTGGCACTCTCCACCGCGGCGCGGCACAAGCCATCATTTCTCGGAAAGGTGCTGAGTCCACCAGTTGGAAAGGGAGGGACTGCAGCACCAGCAACTTGGACAGGAGGACGTTCAGCTTTTGCACCGTCGGGTGCGTGCTCGCAAACTGTTGTCTCTTGGATACGGATTCCAAGAAAGACTGTTGACGGAATCCGAGAAGAGGAGTAGCAGGAGAAGGAGCATCTGAACGAGCGGAAGATGCCAATGAGCGACAACTCCCCTCAGCAGAGGTGTTGGAGCCTTGACTGGCTGATAGAGGGCGATTGACGACGTCGGGTGACGGAGCAAGTAACGGAGCGGGTGATGGAGCGGGGGCTGGGGCAGGCAGAACCGCCGTATGTTTATCACGGTTTTCCCAGGCCACCGAATGGTGACGCTGCATATGCTGACGCAACGCTGTAGTCCCAACATGGGCCCCCTGGCCACGCTTGCATTTCTGGCCACATAGTCGACATACGGCTACGTTTACTTCCTCGGGCGGCTTGAGGAAAAATTGCCACACCACCGAGTAGGAAACTTTGCCCCCGCTACTCTTCACTGGCTGACTGCTACTTCCTCCGTGCGCAACGGCACCACTACTGGCCGTGGTGGTAGGCTGCAGTGGAGCTGGTGCTCTACTCCGTGGACGTTTGGCTCCACTGACACTGATGCGACCCTGCTGCTGTCTCCTGGGCAACCCACCGACTGTTTTGCTCGCTGCCAAGCTGCCACCCTCTTCTCCTGATGATGCGGAAGAAATTGCCTGATGACGACGAGGCTGCCAAGTGCGATCAACCTCCTCATCATCAAGTAGGGTCTCCGCCTCACTACTAGCCCCCTCGGCTGCGTCTGGGTCAGGAGACAGACCTGTCTCTAGACCGGCTACCGAGCCACTCTCCTCGCCAGTACTTGTTCGCTTGGCTGCTGAAAAGGCCGATGTCTCCCCCCGTTCCTGACCGCCCTCTGTTAGCTCTTCCTCACTGTACAGTGGGGCTGAGCCCACAGCATGCGATACTTCGCTTGGTGAGGGAACAGCAAAGGACAGGGGCAGGTAGAGGACACGTGATTTCAGTGGGCTTGGTCCCGGGCCATGCCAACTAACGGTTGTGTCTGACGTACCCACCGACCGTTGGCTGTAGGTGTCAGAGGTGACCTGGGAAGAGGAAGACGACCGAGCCAACCAATCAATGACGGCAGGGTTGTCGGTGGAGACACGACCGCTGGATGACACCGGGAGCACTGGCCTCTGGCTGCGAATACTGCTGCCTCGACCCCTTCCTCTGCTGCCACGTCTGCTCGCTCCTAAAACATTGCCTCCTCTGCCACTCCTCTGCATGTTGTCTGACATACTATTTAATTCAACGATTAGGTGTCCCTGAGTAACAATTCTCTGGCACTCAGTAACAATTCTGTCTGTCCCTGAGTATGAATTCTGTGGCCCTGAGTAACAATTATGTGTCTGTGCGAGTAACAATTCTGTGTCTGTGCGAGTAACAATTCTGTGTCTGTGCAAGTAACAATTTTGTGTCTGTGCGAGTAACAATTCTCTGTCACTCAGTAACAATTCTGTCTGTCCCTGAGTAACAATTCTCTGGCACTCAGTAACAATTCTGTCTGTCCCTGAGTATGAATTCTGTGGCCCTGAGTAACAATTCTGTGTCTGTGCGAGTAACAATTCTGTGTCTGTGCAAGTAACAATTTTGTGTCTGTGCGAGTAACAATTCTCTGGCACTCAGTAACAATTCTGTCTGTCCCTGAGTAACAATTCTCTGGCACTCAGTAACAATTCTGTCTGTCCCTGAGTATGAATTCTGTGGCCCTGAGTAACAATTCTGTGTCTGTGCGAGTAACAATTCTGTGTCTGTGCAAGTAACAATTTTGTGTCTGTGCGAGTAACAATTCTCTGGCACTCAGTAACAATTCTGTCTGTCCCTGAGTAACAATTCTCTGGCACTCAGTAACAATTCTGTCTGTCCCTGAGTAACAATTCTCTGGCACTCAGTAACAATTCTGTCTATCCCTGAGTATGAATTCTGTGGCCCTGAGTAACAATTCTGTGTCTGTGCGAGTAACAATTCTGTGTCTGTGCAAGTAACAATTTTGTGTCTGTGCGAGTAACAATTCTCTGGCACTCAGTAACAATTCTGTCTGTCCCTGAGTAACAATTCTCTGGCACTCAGTAACAATTCTGTCTGTCCCTGAGTAACAATTCTCTGGCACTCAGTAACAATTCTGTCTGTCCCTGAGTATGAATTCTGTGGCCCTGAGTAACAATTCTGTGTCTGTGCGAGTAACAATTCTGTGTCTGTGCAAGTAACAATTTTGTGTCTGTGCGAGTAACAATTCTCTGGCACTCAGTAACAATTCTGTCTGTCCCTGAGTAACAATTCTCTGGCACTCAGTAACAATTCTGTCTGTCCCTGAGTAACAATTCTCTGGCACTCAGTAACAATTCTGTCTATCCCTGAGTATGAATTCTGTGGCCCTGAGTAACAATTCTGTGTCTGTGCGAGTAACAATTCTGTGTCTGTGCAAGTAACAATTTTGTGTCTGTGCGAGTAACAATTCTCTGGCACTCAGTAACAATTCTGTCTGTCCCTGAGTAACAATTCTCTGGCACTCAGTAACAATTCTGTCTGTCCCTGAGTAACAATTCTCTGGCACTCAGTAACAATTCTGTCTATCCCTGAGTATGAATTCTGTGGCCCTGAGTAACAATTCTGTGTCTGTGCGAGTAACAATTCTGTGTCTGTGCAAGTAACAATTTTGTGTCTGTGCGAGTAACAATTCTCTGGCACTCAGTAACAATTCTGTCTGTCCCTGAGTAACAATTCTCTGGCACTCAGTAACAATTCTGTCTGTCCCTGAGTAACAATTCTCTGGCACTCAGTAACAATTCTGTCTGTCCCTGAGTAACAATTCTCTGGCACTCAGTAACAATTCTGTCTGTCCCTGAGTAACAATTCTCTGGCACTCAGTAACAATTCTGTCTGTCCCTGAGTATGAATTCTGTGGCCCTGAGTAACAATTCTGTGTCTGTGCGAGTAACAATTCTGTGTCTGTGCAAGTAACAATTTTGTGTCTGTGCGAGTAACAAATCTCTGGCACTCAGTAACAATTCTGTCTGTCCCTGAGTAACAATTCTCTGGCACTCAGTAACAATTCTGTCTGTCCCTGAGTAACAATTCTCTGGCACTCAGTAACAATTCTGTCTGTCCCTGAGTATGAATTCTGTGGCCCTGAGTAACAATTCTGTGTCTGTGCGAGTAACAATTCTGTGTCTGTGCAAGTAACAATTTTGTGTCTGTGCGAGTAACAATTCTCTGGCACTCAGTAACAATTCTGTCTGTCCCTGAGTAACAATTCTCTGGCACTCAGTAACAATTCTGTCTGTCCCTGAGTAACAATTCTCTGGCACTCAGTAACAATTCTGTCTATCCCTGAGTATGAATTCTGTGGCCCTGAGTAACAATTCTGTGTCTGTGCGAGTAACAATTCTGTGTCTGTGCAAGTAACAATTTTGTGTCTGTGCGAGTAACAATTCTCTGGCACTCAGTAACAATTCTGTCTGTCCCTGAGTAACAATTCTCTGGCACTCAGTAACAATTCTGTCTGTCCCTGAGTAACAATTCTCTGGCACTCAGTAACAATTCTGTCTGTCCCTGAGTATGAATTCTGTGGCCCTGAGTAACAATTCTGTGTCTGTGCGAGTAACAATTCTGTGTCTGTGCAAGTAACAATTTTGTGTCTGTGCGAGTAACAATTCTCTGGCACTCAGTAACAATTCTGTCTGTCCCTGAGTAACAATTCTCTGGCACTCAGTAACAATTCTGTCTGTCCCTGAGTAACAATTCTCTGGCACTCAGTAACAATTCTGTCTGTCCCTGAGTATGAATTCTGTGGCCCTGAGTAACAATTCTGTGTCTGTGCGAGTAACAATTCTGTGTCTGTGCAAGTAACAATTTTGTGTCTGTGCGAGTAACAATTCTCTGGCACTCAGTAACAATTCTGTCTGTCCCTGAGTAACAATTCTCTGGCACTCAGTAACAATTCTGTCTGTCCCTGAGTAACAATTCTCTGGCACTCAGTAACAATTCTGTCTGTCCCTGAGTAACAATTCTCTGGCACTCAGTAACAATTCTGTCTGTCCCTGAGTAACAATTCTCTGGCACTCAGTAACAATTCTGTCTGTCCCTGAGTAACAATTCTCTGGCACTCAGTAACAATTCTGTCTGTCCCTGAGTAACAATTCTCTGGCACTCAGTAACAATTCTGTCTGTCCCTGAGTAACAATTCTCTGGCACTCAGTAACAATTCTGTCTGTCCCTGAGTAACAATTCTCTGGCACTCAGTAACAATTCTGTCTGTCCCTGAGTAACAATTCTGTCTGTCCCTGAGAATGAATTCTGTGGCCCTGAGTAAGAATTCTCTGGCACTCAGTAACAATTCTGTCTGTCCCTGAGTAACAATTCTCTGGCACTCAGTAACAATTCTGTCTGTCCCTGAGTAAAAATTCTGTGGCCCTAATAACGTTTCTGTGGCCCTAAGTAACAATTCTCTGGCACTGAGTAACAATTCTGTCTGTCCCTGAGTATGAATTCTGTGGCCCTAACTAGCGTTTCTTTGTCCCTAAATAACGATTCTGTGGCCCTCATTAACAAGTCTGTGTCCCTGAGTAATGGTTCTCTGTCCCTAAGTAACTTCTCTCTGTCCCCAATTCTCGTTTCTGTGGCCCTAACTCTGTCCCTGTCCCTAGTACAGAGCGGTCTGCCTCTGTTCAATGACTGCAGGCAAATGAAGATTTCCAAAATGGCCGCTATATATACCTCGACCATTACACAGTGCTGGCTGGCTGGCTGCTGATTGGCTGATGCGATCACATGTCGTTGAGGAATGCATTATGGGGCAGCGCGCCTTGTCTGCGCGCCTTCCCCGACATCCCCGCTCCGTCGCCGCACATGTCAGCCGCCATTTTCGGAAAAATTTCGATTCGCGCGTCCGAATTAGGCTGTTTTTCGGATTCGGCACGAATCGAAATTTTTCCGATATTCGACTCGAATTCCACTTCGGATACTTCGATTCGCTCATCTCTACTTGGAATACTGGTCCGGCTGGTTCAGAACTGTAACCTAAGATATTATTATGTTTTAACCTATTTTTGGATACTCTAAAATTACTATTTTGTGGAACTAGAAGGACTGTTAGGAATTATTCAATATTTCCTTTCTTCTCTTTGTTAGGCTACGTTCACACTAGCCTTGTGTGCAGGCGGCAGAGAGGCGTTTGGGAAGCGTTTTTACCGCTTCCCAAACGCCTCTGCCAATTCTGCACATTACAGCACATGGTGCTGTTCTAACAGGAGCATTTGCGTCGCGTCGCGTCACGGCAAAACGGACGCCTCTGGTCGAGTCAGGAGGCTTTGAAGCCTCCTATTCTCGTCTATGGTGCTGCTCCGAAAACGCCCGGCCGGCGTTTGCGGTGCGGTTGCGACGCGGTTGCGGGGCGTTTGCGGAGCGGTAACACCACTCAAATGCATTATAGGCATTTGTGGGGCGTTATTAACGCTCGGCAAACGCCTAGCAACCGCCGCTAAACCGCGCATGCGGCGTATGCGGAGCGTTTGCCGAGCGTTAAAAACGCTCCGCAAACACCGGACCAACGCTTGCCAAACGCTATAGGGGCGTTTGGCAAGCGTTGGCAAAACAGCCTAGTGTGAACTTAAACTTTACCACAACACCTATACTGTGATATAGTATAGCTTTTCACTCTCCTATTTTTGTTTTTGTATATTTTTTTGTTTTTGTAACTATATTTGTAAAAACAAATAAAAATGTATTATGGAAAAAAAAATGTAAGATATTGCTGGGCAAGTGTCACGTACCTGATTGGAGACTGAAGTGACGAGGTCTGCCTCACTTGTGTCACTAGCCCTGACCCCAGTGAAAGTGGAACAGAGGGTGTCTAGGACCAGGGGGACAAGAGAGCCAGCAGATGTTGCTTGCAGCTCTTGCAGTTGGAGACTTTGGAAGACTGATGAACCTCCGATTCAGACACAGTAGTGATATGCAGAGCTGGTATGGTAGATCGCCAGGTGTGCATCAGAGCAAGGCAGGATGCAGGGATAGGAGACAGGAGCAGTGTCAAAGGAATAGCCAGGGTCATCAAGGGGTGGACAGTGAGGTACCAAATCATAAGCAAGCCAAAGTCAGGAGCAGAGCTGAAGTCAGGAACCAGTATCAAGCAGGAGAGTAATCAGAGTCAGGTCAGGAACAAGCCGAGTCAGCAACAAGGAAATCACACTGGAACGAGCAGGAAACAGGGAACAGCTGAAGACCAGTCAGCACACAGCACAGGCAGAGGCACCTCTTAAATAGTCCATCTGGCGCCAATCTGCACCGTGCGTGTCCACGTGCGTGTGCGTGATTGTGCATTTCTGTGCATATGCGCTCGTCTATTCACCAGCCATCTCAAGGGAATTCCCTTACAGCAAGGCAGAATCTTTGACTGCTCTGCTTCTTCCGTAACTCCCCCCTTAGACCATCGGAGTGTTCATTATTATTTTTTTAACTGTTTTAAAAATATACTTTTTTTTTAGTACAGTGCATCCAGAAAGTATTCACAGCGCTTAACGTTTGCCAAATTTAATTATGTTACAGCCTTATTCCAAAATGAATTATATTAATTTTTTTCCTCAACATTCTAAAAACAATACCCCATAATGGTGATGTGAAATACTTTAATTTTGAAATCTTTGCAATTTATTAAAAAAAAAAAACACAAGTACTGTACATAAGTATTCACAGCCTTTGCCATGACACTTAAAATTGAGCTATGGTGCATCCTGTGCCCACTGATCATCCTTGAGATGTTTCCACAACTTGATGGGTTAACCAATAACCAATATATACCAATCCTGTTACCAAGCCACTCACAACAGCCCTGGTACTATGTGCTCACTGTGACCAATCACGGCAATCACAGTTACAATAGTAGGCAAGACTGTCATTCATGATGACTTGCTTACTACTGTGATTGGTCATAGGGATCTCATGGTACCAGGGAAAATAACAGAGCTCTGTACCATGTGATAGCTGTGATCAATCACAGTATAACAGTAGTAAACAAGGTTTCATGAATTAAACCTTTAAACAGTGTTAGAGATTGCTTATTACAGTGATCATCACTGTAAAAAGAATTATAGTGTAAAAAAATCACCCCCTAGGATAGTACAGTGTCACTATTGCAACACTGCACTGCTCTGGTGACAATATGTAAAAAATATTGTAAAAATAAATGTATGTTTTGTTTTGTTTTGTTTCATACTGTCACCAGAGCAAGTGCAGTGTCAATATGGTAATGTTGTACCGCTGTGGCGGTGATCATGTGCAATGGCTGGCTGCTCTGATATCTGTGCAACAGCCATTATCACTCATCAATGCCTCAGCAGTACTATGTCACTAGAATTGTGTTGTTAATCAGTATCCCTAATAACCACCACACTAGTCAGTATCTCTAATCACCACAGTCCACACAGTGTTCCTAATTTCCGCCACCCACTCACAGTGTCAGCAATCATTGCCACACCTGTCATATTGTCTCTGATAACTGCCACACCAGTCCAGGGGCGTAGATAAGAGGGGAATCAGGGGGTCTGAATCCCCCAGAGGAGAGTTACCAACCATTCCTGCAGGCTGCAGCCCTCAAAATTTCCACTTGCCCGCAAGTGCAAATAAGGTGGAGGTGACAAGCAGCACCGGGACTGAGGGTGTGTGGGAGGGGTGGCGGTGGTTGTGGTGACAAGCAGCAATCTGCTGTATGGCTTTCAATGAAGCAGCTGAAAGCCGCGTGAGGGAGAGGAGGAGAATCAGCTTCTTGCTGCTTCATTGAAAGCCATACAGGTGATCGCTGCTTGTCACCGCCCCCACTGCCACCCCTCCCACACACCTCTAGACCTGGCACTGCATGCCGCCCCCACCGCTGCACACAACTGTTCAATTTTCTTTCTGTGTTCCCGCCACTGTGTTTTTCTCAGTGCCCAGACCCTCCTTTCAGCCTCCGGACCAATAGGAGCAGAGGGGAGAGATGCTGGATCTGCTTTGCCTCCCCCTATGCCCGCCCACACTCCAGTCCATGCAGCTTCAGAGAATGTGTGGGAGGGAAACTGAACATAGCAGCCGACAGCTCTGATGCTTCTGAAGGAGTCATACTGAGTCTGACCTCCCTTCCTTCCTTCCTTCCACCCCCCCTCCATTTCTTCCTTCCTTCCAAGCCCCCTCTTCCTTCCATCCTTCTACCCCCCTACCTTCCTTCCATCTTTCCACCCCCCTACCTTCCTTCCATCCTTCCCCCCCTCCCTTTCTTCCATCCTTCCACCCCCTCTCTCCCTTCCTTCCACCCCCCTCCTGTCAGCAAACTCCTGAATCCTGTCCACAGACTCCTGTATCCTGTCCACAGTCTTTTGTATTCTGTCCTCAGTCTCTTGTATCCTGTCTGCAGACTCCTGTGTCCTGTCCAAGTCTGATTTATCCTGTCCGCAGTCTCCTGTATCCTGTCTGCAGTCTCCCATATCTTGTCAGCAGTCTCCTGTATCTTGTCTGCAGTCTCCTGTGTCTGCAGTCTCCTGTGTCTGCAGTCTCCTGTATCTGCAGTCTCCTGTATCCTGGCTGCAGTCCCTGACTGACTCCTCTAGTATGTCTGCAGTCTGTGACCACAGACTGTATCGTGTCCACAGTATATGACCATCTCCTGCAGTATGTCTGCAGTCTCTAACCATCTCCTGTAGGAGATCTGCAGTCTCTGACCATGTGCTGTTCTATATCTGGAGTCTTTGACCATCTCCTGTACTAGGTCCACAGTTTCTGATCAACTCCTGAGGCAGAGCTTAAAGAGTAAGGGGTGGAGTTTATAGAATAAGGGATGAATGTTAAAAAGGAAGGGGTGGGACAAACTTAGATGGGGGGGCGGCGTCCAATTTTAGCCTTGGCTAGGGCAGCACAAAAACAAAATACACTACTGCTGGGGACAACCATGTACCAGCAGGCTAGGCTTGTTTGACTTTTAGGAACAGGGACAGCTATATGTGATGCTACACTAAGCTATATTCCGTGAACATTCATACAGAGCTGACCATTATAGTACATTGGATTTGACACAATTTGTTGATTTGTGTGATATACAAGATACGATGTCAAGTACATAATCAGTCCAGACAGTAAAAAAGTCTCATAGTTGTGGTATTTCCATACTTGGGAGGTACAGAAGAATATGTTTTGGAGTGTAATTCTAAGTATGCCAATGTTGAGTATGAGAAATATCTTATTAAATTGGCAGCTTTGTGTAAAAAATGTATTTTCATTTTCTTTCTGTATTTTCAAAAACCTGTGACAATAAAACAAAGTCTTCAAAAGACTCACCATGTCTTTTAATAAATATCTTGGGGTGTTTATTCTCCAAAATGTGGTCATTTTGTGGGTGTCTTGGTTTTCCAAGGCCTCCAAAAATGTGATAGGTAGTCAGGAAATTAGATAAATAATTTAAGTCCCTAAAACGCCTGACAGTGCTTCCTTGGATTTTGGACCCCTCTATATGGTTGTGAAAAAGTATCACACATGCGATATCACCATACTCAGGAGGAGTAGCAAAATGTGTTTTGGGATGTAATTCTAAGTATGTCCTTGATGTGTGTTAAAAATATCTTATTGATTGACAGCTTTCAGAAAATACCTTGGAGTGTTTGCTTTCCAAAATGGGGTCATTTTGTGGGTGCTTCCACTGTCCTGCTGCTCCTGGACCTCTAAAATTGTAATAGGTTGACAGGAAATCAGATGCCTAATTTACGTGTAATTTATGCTCCTTGAAAGCCTAAAGGAGCTCCTTGAATTTTGGGCCCCTCTAAGTATCCAGGCTGTGGTATGCCCATACTCGGAAGGCATAACAGAATGTGTTTTGGGGTGTAAGTCTAAGTATGCCTTTGCTGTGTATGGAAAAAACTTAAACAAGCTCACCATGCCTCTTGCTAAAAACCTTGGACTCCAAGCCAGAGAGCACAAGTTGAGCAACGCTGACAGAAGAGGCTGCTGTATCAGCAACCTCAGTCACCATTAGGGCATTATTCTTCATGGACCTGGGAGACTTCATGACCATATATAGTGCTACAAAATGCTAAGAATCTTCTCAGGGACACAGCTGTTACCCACCTGAGATAAATAGTATGAGACATGGATGGAACAGGCCACACAGGCTTTGGAAGAATGGCATGTGTCAAAATCTCAACTGAAACAATGGATTACTGAGTGCTTAAGAGGAGTTGCTCAGGAGGCCATCAGAAATTTGAAGTTTGCTGGAAGAACTCAATTATTATTCCTAGCAGCTATAACAGCTGCTAGCAATAATCGCGTGTAAAATCCGGCAGACTGGTTGCACCTAAGTTGATCGACTTGGGAACATTCAACCTGCCCATACATGGTATGAATCTCAGTCAGTTCCTGCTGAACCAGCCGAGATTCGTACCGTCTATGGGTGGCTTTAATCACATAAAAATAATAAATATAGTGCAACTCAATGCCACATGATAAGAAATAAGTTATCAAAAACATTCAGCAAAATCACAGTAATACACATATAGTAAAATAACCGAAATAAGCAAGTCTTTAATCTGCATGCAACAAATATTTCTTTATAACACCCGTGCATCCCACCTCGTGAATATACAGCCTGCTGACCTCCTCCTTTGACCTCTTATCATACATTGAGGTCAAACATCATTTAATGTGCTTTAATTGTATAGTTCAAGTAAAAATCCTTTACATGTCGTGGCTGCATTAGGTGTTTTTTTTCTTCAGCAAGTACAGAAAAAACCTGTTGATCCTGCCAGAAATGCCATTTTCCCTTCTCTTAGCACGAGCTGAACGCAATGTATTATAAAACAGCCAACTGTCACACTTCCCTGGAGCTAACAATGGATCTTTATTCCCTATGGTGCATTAGCTGGGGCAAACCTTCACAATCGGTGATGGATAGAAAAAAGCTGAACCTGGACCCACAAAGTGCAGAAGAGATTTCAGAAGTGTCTGCCCTTCCGCTGCTTCCAGAGTCTCGAATTTCCAGAGTCACCTCAATCTCCTGGGTCGGCTCTCTTTGCAGTGTCGGTTCATCTGTCCTCCCCTCTTCCTGGAAAAGGTTTTCTGGAACCTTCAGGGGTAAGCACTATATTAGCAAATTTTGGACAGTGCAATTGAAAAGGCAGCAAATAGAAAGAGAAAAGGCAAGTCTTATCTTGCAATAAAAAATGTGAGTGTTTTATCTCTGAGACAATAGCCACAAATATTGATCAGTAGCTGGACAGTATGTAAGCAGCTTGGTTCGGTTGCAATATAAGAGGAAGAAATGTGACAGGTTTTATTTTGAAATAGAAATTAGAGCATAGTATTTGAAAGATAATAGCCACGCAAAATTTACAATGGCTGAACAGTGCGGCTCCAGATGGCAGCAGGTGTCTGGAGTAACAAAAAAAAGCTATGCTATAACAACCCCCAAGTCTGGCAGGCTCAGCCCCATTTTGTCCAGGCTCTTTGCACTGCAAAAATCTTTTGGATTCCTCTACTTGTTACTTTTATTTTTTATTTTAATTTTTATTTGACCTTGGTTTCCCTAGAGATTTGATTTTTACATTTTTTTTTAATTAACAATTTTTATTGGTTTACACACATATACATATATATATATATATATATATACAAACTATAAATGAAAGAGTAACACAAGAGAAAGAGGGAGCATATTGATGGTGAAATCTGCATGGTTACAAACATAATAATGTCACATAGCAACAGTGGAGAGGCCATTAGAACCATACATTTGAAGAAAGGTGGGAAGAGGTGAAATTATCCCATGGGTGCCACACTGCCTCGAACACAGCAATCGAACAGGCATGTAGAGCAGTCAAGTATTCCATCTGTCTCACATCAGCAATAATTTTAAACAGAGTAGGCATCGAAGGAGGTATAGAGGATAGCCAACACATAGGAATACTGCTTCTAGCCGTAGTCAGAATATGTGTAGTGAGTTTCCTGGCCATTTTGGGAAGATCTGGGAATGGCAGGCTCAATAAAAAGTATAGGGGCTCAAAGGGGAGAGAGGTATGCAATAGCAATTGTAAAAAGGGAAAAACCTCTTTCCAAAAGGAACAATGGATCCACAAGTCCAAAAAATGTGGAAGAGAGAGCCAAGGTCTTTCCCGCAATGCCAGCAGGCAGAAGAAGCATTCGGGATAAAGGCATGAATTACATTAGGAGTTTTGTACCACAGCATCATAATTTTGTATGTATTTTCCTTAAAAACCACACAGACAGAAGACTTAGATGTGTTTTCCCAAATTTTCTTCCACTGCGTCAGATCAATGTCACATTGTAAAAGCTGGGACCACCTGCGCATGTAATTATGAGTGTCATTAGAGGGGGGGGAAATCATCCATAAGAAGGTTGTATGTATTGGAAATGATGCCCCTTTGATGGGGACCTTGTATGCATAGACGCTCAAAAGGAGTGGGTTTCCCAAGAGTCAATGTGGGGGACATGGTAGAGAAAAAGTGGCTTATCTGGAGGTAGATATATAAATGTTGGGAAGGTAGATCTTTTTTTCTGGAGGTATGAGAATGGCTGCAGCTTCCGAGTCACAGGATTGACAAAATGGCGCAGTTGGAAGAGATTGGCTGTGACCCAAGGGAGCACCCAAGGCGTGGCCAGACTATCTGGAAGGTTGGGGTTAAAGAGGATATTAGTCAGTGGGGAGCAATATGAGGTCAATGTAAACCTAGTCTTACATTTCTGCCAGATACTCATAGAGAATTGCATGGGGCCAAGGAAGAGACGACGGATAGAGAATTGCCACTCCAGAATTCCCAGATGGATCAAAGGCACCCAGCAAGGGCTCAGCCAGCAAAAAAAAAAAAAAGGAAGGGGGGAGGGGGAAAGAGGAGAGGAAGGGGGAGGAGGAAAGGAAGGGGAGGGAAGGGGGTGTAGGAGGAGAGGGGGAGGAGGGAAAAGGGTGAAGGAGAAGGGGGGGAGGGGGGAAGGGATAACCCCGAAGTATCCACAGGAGAACACCCTAGAAGAGCAACAGGTAGGCTCATCACTGGAACAAGGAGGACAAGGGCGTTGTGGAGTACGTGAAAGACGCTTCCAGCCCCCACGAACTGGTGTCCAAATCTTGTTGGGGGTAACGGAAGGGCGAGATGGGGTAGGCAGTAATGAGGAGGCTACTTCCGATAAAGGAGGGAGTCCCAATTGCTTCAGGAAGGAGTCCGCCTCTAAAAGATCAGGTAGGATAACTTGGGAATTATCTTTGGAGACGACCAGCTTGAAGGGAAAACCCCAGCGATAGGGGACACGGTGATGTTGAAGATGTGTGAAGATTGGTTTCAGTGCCCGCCATTTGGTTAGGGTCCCCTTTAAATTCCAAGGAGGGCTTGTTGCGTACTGAGGACAACAAGGCTTCTTTGCTTTAAAAAAAATTAAAGGGGACGATGACATCACGTGGTCTGGTGCCATCAGCAGGTCTAGGGCCTTGTGATCAGTGTGCCCTGTCTAGGCGTCAATCTGCTTCTGGGACCATGGGGGCGGTTGCAGTGAAGAAAGACAAAAGATGTCGGTGAAGTTGAGAATCGGTAATAGATTCAAACATATTGTGAATACGGATGTTCTGCCGACGTTCCCTATTTTCCAAATCTTCTTGGAGCTGGATTTGGGACATGGTGTGTTTCAGATGTGCGTTATCTTCTTCTAAGACATGGACGTATTGCACCAATTTATCAGATTTATTTTCTATTGCCCACTTCAGTGGAAATAGAGGCAATAATGTTGCATAGAAATACTTGTAGTTTTTCATCCAACGCAGATACTGTGAGAGAAGGCAACACATGCAGAGTGGCAGGAGCAGAGGGAAGGTGACTCAAAGAAGGGTGTTCTGGTGCCCCCCACCACCAATGTCATGGGCTGAGGATCTTCCATCAGTGGGTGTAACGTGGTTGGGGATGCTGGCTGCTCAATTGTAGATGGAGCTGCAGTACCTCCCGCCACCACTAGGGGTCCAGAGCTCATCCTTGGGCCTGCGGCCATACTCAAGGCAGGGGATTGCTGCAGCGGGAAGGGCCACGGGTCATGTGGCTGCAGGGAAGGGGGCTTCCAGTGCCCAATCTTCCCCATTATTCCTCCCTTATATGCTGAGACAGGTGCGGGATTACTGAGACTCACCCACGGATGTCTGGAGGCCGTGGACATGTGGACATGTGAGTTGCTAAGGCCGGGGATGGACAGAGCTCTAGTGGAGTGCGACCTTCCTCATCCCCGGTTGCACATGCTCCCCCCTTTTCCATTTTTTAGTTTGCTTTTACTCGTTACTTTTAATTTTTTTTTATATTTTCATATATATTTAAATGTATTTTTATTTTTTCCTTTTCCTCGTCTTTGTGTAAGCTCTTTGTCCTTAACAACTCCTATATAAAGTAGAAATTCCTGCCCTATGTGTCTTTGGATTTTTTAATTTTTTTATTCTTTGGTAATGATGCTGTGTGCACACAGCTGAGGCCCAGCACATCTGTAATTCCTCTGCTTTGACAACAAAATCTTCCTTCTCCTTGGCACTCAGCAATCATTTTTAAATATTATTTTTATTTATTTCATTTAGTCTGGGCACTGGAGGCACAGTTGCAGAGGGGAACCTATGGGCCTATGCTATCGCGCTTTCACAATACAGGACATTAAAAGAGAGAGCAGCAGCAAATGGGAGGGGGGGGATCCTACCGCCAGGGGCTGCCATCTTTTCCTAGAGTGAAATTCAAAGCAGCATTCACCAACACTCACCCCTCCATCTCCAGTGTCCACCTGTAGCGCCTTCTAGGTTTAGGGTAACAGCCTGGGATGAGTCAGCCTGGGAATGAGGCAGGAGTTCACCTCAGGACAAGCTGGGCAACTCTACAGGTCAGGGCTTCTGGAGCCCTCCCACCATTCCAGAAACTCAGATAATTTTCTGGAAGAGGGGCAGAGGGGGGGGGGGGGGAAGGCCAAGATCTACATGTTGATGGACCTTGGCCAATCTTCTGGCAGGAGGATGGGCATGGTGACCAAGGACAACCCTTAAATGTGGCAGAGCCTGGGGATATGGAGAGCAGAGTCAGGTGAAAGATGGACCGAAAGAAGGTGCTGGAGTGTGGAGCCTGAGAGGGGCCCCAGGTAGAAGAGCCTACCTACAGGCTGGTTGGTGGAAAAGAGGATCTCTACTGTACCACTGTACATCCACTGAACATCCTGAGCAGCAGGGAAGGAGCCTGCCCCGTGAAAGACCTGAAAGCAGCTACCAACCCACCATGCTGATGGGAAAGGACAGTGTGAGCAATTCTATACCCCATGGGCCAGATAAAGGGAGAGGGCGGTCAGGTGCAAGACCCAACAAGTTCTTATGCGGGACTGCTTAATTGCAAACTCTCAGAATCCCTTGCCCAGGGACTCCCTCAGTGCAGCTGGGTGAAGAGAGTATTCATCTGGGATATAAGGAGATACACCAAGGGGATTTTAGTGCTCATTGAAGAGACTGTGTTCTATTTTTGCTAATCCACATTTTTGTACCGTATTGTTGGTAAGGATAAAAATTGGTTTATCCTATCAAGATTAAATCACAGAAATCCATTTTATTCCCAAAAACCTAATCTAGGGTTCTCTAGTCTTAGATTATGCAAACAAATAGTTACTCAATAATATGGCCCTACAGTTAGGAGTGAGTAAATATTACCAACTATACCCTGTGTGAGGAACCGTAAATTCAATAGTTTTTGAGGAAGATAAACAAGACAGCTCTGGGGGGGGGGGCAGACCCTTCATCTCCAGAGACACTTCATCCATCTTCATAGAGGACCACTCATAAGGACCATTCATGATCACCATTCATCATCATTAGAGATGAGCGAATTTCTCAAAAATTCGATTCGGCTGATTCGGCGAATTCCAGTGTGAAATTCGATTCGATGCGAATTTCTTCGCTACGAAGATGACTTATAAAAAGGGTTTCTAGGCTTCAGAGAGCCTTTAAATTAGTGCAGAACACTGTACCTTTAATTTAAATGCCCTTGGAGATGAGGAAAGAGAAGGAGAAGGAGAAGGAGAAGGATGAGAAGAAGGAGAAGGATGAGAAGAAGGAGAAGGAGAAGGATGAGAAGAAGGAGAAGGAGAAGGATGAGAAGAAGGAGAAGGATGAGAAGAAGGAGAAGGATGAGAAGAAGGAGAAGGAGAAGGATGAGAAGAAGGAGAAGGATGAGGAGAAGAAGGATGAGAAGAAGGAGAAGGAGAAGGATGAGAAGAAGGAGAAGGATGAGAAGAAAGAGAAGGATGAGAAGGAGAAGGATGAGAAGAAGGAGAAGGAGAAGGATGAGAAGAAGGAGAAGGAGAAGGATGAGAAGAAGGAGAAGGAGAAGGATGAGAAGAAGGAGAAGGATGAGAAGAAGGATGAGAAGAAGGAGAAGGATGAGAAGAAGGAGAAGGATGAGAAGAAGGAGAAGGATGAGAAGAAGGATGAGAAGAAGGATGAGAAGAAGGAGAAGGATGAGAAGAAGGAGAAGGATGAGAAGAAGGAGAAGGAGAAGGATGAGAAGAAGGAGAAGGAGAAGGATGAGAAGAAGGAGAAGGATGAGAAGAAGGATGAGAAGAAGGAGAAGGATGAGAAGAAGGAGAAGGAGAAGGATGAGAAGAAGGAGAAGGATGAGAAGAAGGAGAAGGATGAGAAGAAGGATGAGAAGAAGGAGAAGGATGAGAAGAAGGAGAAGGATGAGAAGGAGAAGGATGAGAAGACGGAGAAGGAGAAGGAGAAGCAGAAGGAGAAGGATGAGAAGAAGGAAAAGGAGAAGGATGAGAAGATGGAGAAGGAGAAGGATGAGAAGAAGGAGAAGGATGAGAAGAAGGAGAAGGAGAAGGATGAGAAGAAGGAGAAGGAGAAGGATGAGAAGAAGGAGAAGGATGAGAAGAAGGATGAGAAGAAGGAGAAGGATGAGAAGAAGGAGAAGGATGAGAAGAAGAAGGAGAAGGATGAGAAGAAGGAGAAGGATGAGAAGAAGGAGAAATATGAGAAGAAGGAGAAGGAGAAGGATGAGAAGAAGGAGAAGGATGAGAAGAAGGAGAAGGATGAGAAGAAGGAGAAGGATGAGAAGAAAGAGAAGGAGAAGGATGAGAAGAAGGAGAAGGAGAAGGATGAGGAGAAGGAGAAGGATGAGAAGAAGGAGAAGGATGAGAAGAAGGAGAAGGAGAAGGATGAGAAGAAGGAGAAGGAGAAGGATGAGGAGAAGGAGAAGGATGAAAAGAAGGAGAAGGATGAGAAGAAGGAGAAGGATGAGAAGAAGGAGAAGGATGAGAAGAAGGAGAAGGAGAAGGATGAGAAGATGGAGAAGGAGAAGGATGAGAAGAAGGAGAAGGAGAAGGATGAGAAGAAGGAGAAGGAGAAGGATGAGAAGAAGGAGAAGGATGAGGAGAAGGAGAAGGATGAGAAGAAGGAGAAGGATGAGAAGAAGGAGAAGGATGAGAAGAAGGAGAAGGATGAGAAGAAGGAGAAGGATGAGAAGAAGGAGAAGGAGAAGGAGAAGCAGAAGGAGAAGGATGAGAAGAAGGAAAAGGAGAAGGATGAGAAGATGGAGAAGGAGAAGGATGAGAAGAAGGAGAAGGAGAAGGATGAGAAGATGGAGAAGGAGAAGGATGAGAAGAAGGAGAAGGAGAAGGATGAGAAGAAGGAGAAGGAGAAGGATGAGAAGAAGGAGAAGGAGAAGGATGAGAAGAAGGAGAAGGAGAAGGATGAGAAGAAGGAGAAGGATGAGAAGAAGGATGAGAAGAAGGAGAAGGATGAGAAGAAGGAGAAGGAGAAGGATGAGAAGAAGGAGAAGGATGAGAAGAAGGAGAAGGATGAGAAGAAGGATGAGAAGAAGGATGAGAAGAAGGATGAGAAGAAGGATGAGAAGAAGGAGAAGGATGAGAAGAAGGACAGTTCTGTGACAGTTTCTGTCTATTTCTGACAGTTCTGGGACATTCACTCCATACAGCTGTTTCAACCGCTGTATGGAGGGAATGTCATGGAACTGTCAGAAATAGACTATTAATGACAGTTCTGGGACTGTCCTTCCATGCAGCGGTTGAAACATTGTATGTATTTGTTTCCATAAATGGATCCATTTATGGAAACAAATACATACAATGTTTCAACCGCTGTATGGAAGGACAGTCCCAGAACTGTCATTAATAGTCTATTTCTGACAGTTTTATGACATTCCCTCCATACAGCGGTTGAAACAGCTGTATGGAGTGAATGTCCCAGAACTGTCAGAAATAGACTATTTCTGACAGTTCTGGGACTGTCCTTCCATACAGCGGTTGAAACATTGTATGTATTTGTTTCCATAAATGGATCCATTTATGGAAACAAATACATACAATGTTTCAACCGCTGTATGGAAGGACAGTCCCAGAACTGTCATTAATAGTCTATTTCTGACAGTTCCATGACATTCCCTCCATACAGCGGTTGAAACAGCTGTATGGAGTGATTGTCCCAGAACTGTCAGAAATAGTCTATTTCTGACAGTTCTGGGACATTCACTCCATACAGCTGTTTCAACCGCTGTATGGAGGGAATGTCATGGAACTGTCAGAAATAGACTATTAATGACAGTTCTGGGACTGTCCTTCCATACAGCGGTTGAAACATTGTATGTATTTGTTTCCATAAATGGATCCATTTATGGAAACAAATACATACAATGTTTCAACCGCTGTATGGAAGGACAGTCCCAGAACTGTCATTAATAGTCTATTTCTGACAGTTTTATGACATTCCCTCCATACAGCGGTTGAAACAGCTGTATGGAGTGAATGTCCCAGAACTGTCAGAAATAGACTATTTCTGACAGTTCTGGGACTGTCCTTCCATACAGCGGTTGAAACATTGTATGTATTTGTTTCCATAAATGGATCCATTTATGGAAACAAATACATACAATGTTTCAACCGCTGTATGGAAGGACAGTCCCAGAACTGTCATTAATAGTCTATTTCTGACAGTTCCATGACATTCCCTCCATACAGCGGTTGAAACAGCTGTATGGAGTGATTGTCCCAGAACTGTCAGAAATAGTCTATTTCTGACAGTTCTGGGACATTCACTCCATACAGCTGTTTCAACCGCTGTATGGAGGGAATGTCATGGAACTGTCAGAAATAGACTATTAATGACAGTTCTGGGACTGTCCTTCCATACAGCGGTTGAAACATTGTATGTATTTGTTTCCATAAATGGATCCATTTATGGAAACAAATACATACAATGTTTCAACCGCTGTATGGAAGGACAGTCCCAGAACTGTCATTAATAGTCTATTTCTGACAGTTCTATGACATTCCCTCCATACAGCGGTTGAAACAGCTGTATGGAGTGAATGTCCCGAAGTAGGCAAAATTTCGGTTTCGCCGCGAATCGAATATTTCCTGAAATTCGACTCGAATTCCGGTTCGCCTGGTTCGATTCGCTCATCTCTAATCATCATCATAACTGATAGACTCTGTCTTGCAATGGGGACTCTTAGACGTGCTTCATTTTGAAAGACAGACTCCATCTTATGTGGATCCATCGCCACCCATCGGTAGCCATTTTTAGGCTTTGGTCAGCAGCCATCTTAAGGGCCCATCTATTCATTCCAAGCGATTTATTTTATCTGCTTCTGAGGGTAACTAACAGTGTGCTATTATATACACAATTCATGCTTGTTCAATTTAATATTTCGACTGCAATAATTTTTGATGGGACTGATATTCATGGTATCTTAGTCTTTTTTTTTCTTATTTTTTTAAATCATCATCTTCCTTCTGCCATATTGGCACAGAAAGATTTGGGCCCCTTTTGCAAGGGAATAACAGTTGTAATCTGTCAAACGCAAATTGTTGTCTGCTAGGTTTAGTTATAATTGATTATGGTGTCTACGAAATGAATTTAATTATTTAATTTAATCTAGCACCCAGGTAGATACATATGTTTTAGGGGGGTAAATTAAGGTAATTCATTGCCAATATAATTTTGTTGTATGTGTCACATTAAAAATACGACTGTTAATTGTGTTTTTTAAGCAACTTAAAGTGTTACTAAACCCACAAATGTAAAATCAGTCTGTTTATCCAGTAAAGCATGCTTGTTATACTCACTGTGGAACCTAAGGGGTTAACCCTCTGCATTGTGTAAAAAGGCTGTTGGATCCTATCTTCTCTGATCCTTCCCTTCTTCTACTGTCCCCATTTCATCTCTTGATAGACTGACAACTCATGGGACCCCCGGCAAACAAGAGATCATGGGCCCCCTGTGTCCCTGTCTACACTCAAGTCACACCACCACAGAGGGAAATAACTGGAACCGGGCTTTTGTGGCTCTCATTGCAGCAGCTAGACTAGGATACTGTATATTGAGTGCAGCGAGAGCCACAAAAGATTGGTTTTAGTTATTTCCCCATCCCACTGGTTTAATCACCTGCTCTATCCCTCTATCCACACTTGATTCCCTCCTGTTGGGGGACTGTAGGTGTGAAAACACAGGGCTAGGATTTCCCCCTTTTCAAGCCAAACCTGCCCACTTTAGTGGTGCATTTTGTAGTATACACTAAAGGATTGACCTCGGGCACCTACAAGCACTGCGGTGAACAGTGGGTGTGACTAAATTAAATTTACAGATGGGAGGGTCTTATGGAGCATAGTTAAACAAAACCCAGCTTACCCGTACCTATATAATGTGCTTTGATTGCTGTGCCACAAGCAAGAGTGCCACAGACACATATAAACTAGAGATGAGCGAATCGAACTTGGCAAAGTGGAATTCGTTTCGAATATTAGGAAAAATTCGATTCGCGCCGAATCCGAAAATTAGCAAACTTCGGATGCGCGAATCGAATTTTCCCCGATCGGCCGATTTTCATCCCTTCTACAGCCGGCAAAAAGTGTCCCTGCAGAGAGCTCCGCTATTTCTGACAGTTCTCTGACAGTTCCTTCACATTTACAGCGGTTGAAACATTGTATCTATTTGTTTCCATTTAGGATACAGATGTTTTTATTCGGAAACAAATAGATACAATGTTTCAACCGCTGTAAATGTGAAGGAACTGTCAGAGAACTGTCAGAAATAGCGGAGCTCTCTGCAGATACACTTTTTGCTGTACTGGAATTCTTCTTATTTTCATCCTACTTCTTCATCCTCATCCTCATCCTCTTCTTCATCTTCTTCTTCTTCTTCTTCATCCTCATCCTCTTCTTCTTCTTCTTCTTCTTCTTCTTCATCCTCATCCTCTTCTTCTTCTTCTTCTTCTTCCTCCTCATCCTCATCCTCTTCTTCTTCTTCATCCTCATCTTCTTCTTCTTCATCCTCTTCTTCTTCTTCTTCTTCTTCTTCATCCTCATCCTCTTCTTCTTCTTCTTCTTCTTCCTCATCCTCTTCTTCTTCTTCTTCATCCTCATCCTCTTCTTCTTCTTCTTCTTCTTCTTCCTCATCCTCTTCTTCTTCTTCTTCTTCTTCTTCTTCTTCATCCTCATCCTCTTCTTCTTCTTCTTCTTCTTCTTCTTCATCCTCATCTTCTTCTTCTTCTTCTTCTTCTTCTTCTTCTTCTTCTTCTTCATCCTCATCCTCTTCTTCTTCTTCTTCTTCTTCTTCTTCTTCTTCTTCATCCTCATCCTCTTCCTCTTCTTCTTCTTCTTCTTCTTCTTCTTCTTCCTCATCCTCATCCTCATCCTCTTCTTCTTCTTCTTCTTCTTCTTCTTCTTCTTCCTCATCCTCATCCTCTTCTTCTTCATTCTCATCCTCATCCTCTTCTTCTTCTTCTTCATCCTCATCCTCATCCTCTTCTTCTTCTTCTTCTTCTTCATTCTCATCCTCATCCTCTTCTTCTTCTTCTTCTTCTGCTTCTTCATCCTCATCTTCTTCTTCTTCTTCATCCTCATCCTCTTCTTCTTCTTCTTCTTCTTCTTCATCCTCATCCTCTTCTTCTTCAATTGAAGCTGCTTCTGCTCCGCCACTCTGCCATTGGGCTCTTGATAGTCGTCTCCCCACACTGCTGCTGGGGGGACTTTTTAACATAGGCCTCTGTATGGCCTTCAATTTAAGCTGCTTACGCTTCGCCACTCTGCCATGGGCCCCTGTACCGCCTCCTCTTGCTGCTGCCAGGCCCGTAATCTGTCATGGGCCCCTGTACCGCCTCCTCATGCTGCTGCCAGGTCCAGAGTGTGTCATGGGTCCCTGTACGGCCTCCCATTGCTGCTGTCTCCATCGCCACACTCTGCCATGTGCCACTTTCAGGTCTCCTCACACTGCTGGTGGGTTCCATTTTGTCATAGGGTGCTGTATGGCCTCCCATTGCTGCTGCCTCCACCGCCACACTGTGGCTCCACACTCTGGTTTTGGCCCCGTGACTGCCCAAATGAGTGAAGTGTGCGGTGATTCTAAGATCGACGGCACTCATCTGCATGTCATACTGACTGACAGTATTATTTCTCTTCCCCAGCAGACTCCAAGGGCATTTAAATTAAAGGTACAGTGTTCTGCACTAATATAAAGGCTCTCTGAAGCCTAGAAACCCTTTTAATAAGTTAAATTCGCAGCGAATAAATTCGCATCGAATCGAATTTATTCCGCAAATTCGGCGAATCAGCCGAATCGAATTTTTGAATAATTTGCTCATCTCTAATATAAACCTCAGCACAATCAAAAATAAAAAAAGAGACTCTTCCACTACATATGATTTTGTGCACACTGAAAATAGAAAGCTAATGCTTTATTTCAGCCTATCTTAAAGAAGAACTTCATTAAAATAGTCAGGGACTGCTGAGCAACCAGCAACTGCTGACACAATGAACACTTTGGAGAGAAGTATACAATGTACAATATAGTGTATATAGTGCAGGAGTCTGTAAGTCAGAATGCAGAGGACTGAGGTGTGCAATGCACAGAGTGCAAGGGTCAGGAGTATGTAATGCACAGAGTTCTGCAGTCAGTGTCAGGTTTAGGAGTGTGATGGATTTGGTAAAATATCTATTTCATTTCATATTGAATATATATACACTTTTTTATACACATTTTTTACATATTTAATTTTATACTTTAATACTATTTCTATCCACATATTTATAAATGTTTAGCATGAATATATATGTTGTGTGAATATTTTCTGCCTGCTGGGCTTTGTGGTACTTTAAGAAATCCTTGCTTAAGAAATGTTTGCTCACAGGCACAGACCCCGTCCCACGATGTTATTTGGAAGACAAAAGAATGTTTTCTTTCTATAAGATAAGACGGAAGAAGATCACACCTATACCATGACGGAGATTGTTTTCGTGTAAAGTGACCAATCAAAGACTAATATAATGCTTACTCTGTTCTCACGTGATGTTTGCATCATTTTTCATATATAAACTCACGGTTTCATTTCAATAAATTAGAGAGAAGTTTTCACAGACCAAACGTGTCAGTGTGAGTTTCTTTATGTGCATTCCAGAAGCTGGCCAGCATCATAAATTAGGACAGGAACAGATAAGCACTGGACAATTCAGTCCTCAACTAACTCAGGAGTACATAAAGCACAGAGAGCAGGGTCAGGAGTATGTAATGCACGCTAGAGGTCAGGAGTACACAAGAAAAAGTGTGCAGGAGTGAAGGTTGTGTAACACACAGTGTAGGGGGTGAGAGAGCCCAAAATGTTCCCCTCAAGAAATACTCTTCCCCATTTTACCCTTTCAGCAAAGTTCCCACTCCTTTCACCATTTTGTTACCCATCTCTGGACTGTTTCTATCTTATCAATATCTTTTTGTAAGTGAGGTCTCCAGAACTGGACACAGTATTGGAAATGAGGTCTAACTAAAGATCTATATAGAGGAATCAGGACCTCCTTCCTCCTGCTTGTGACCCCTCTAGTGATATAAAGATCTTTAGTGAGGAATCAGAACCTCCTTCCTCCTGCTGGTGACCCCTCTAGTGATATAAAGATCTGTATAGAGGAATCAGAACCTCCTTCCTCCTGCTGGTGACCCCTCTAGTGATATAAAGATCTGTATAGAGGAATCAGGACCTTCTTCCTCCTGCTGGTGACCCCTCTAGTGATATAAAGATCTATATAGAGAGATCAGGACCTCCTTCCTCCTGCTGGTGACCCCCTCTAGTGATATAAAGATCTATATAGAGGAATCAGGACCTCCTTTCTCCTGCCGGTGACCCCTCCAGTGATATAAAGATCTATATAGAGGAATCAGGACCTCATTCCTCCTGCTGGTGACCCCTCTAGTGATATAAAGATCTATATAGGCGGAATCAGGACCTCCTTCCTCCTGCTGGTGACCCCTCTAGTGATGCATCCTAGAGTTCTAAACACTTTCCTCACTGCCTGGTCACACTGTTTGCTCATTTTGCAATCATCTGAAATAAGTACCTCCAAATCCTTTTCCACTGTAGTGCTGGCCAACATTGTACTCCCAATGTTGTACTCTCTCAAAGGATTCTGTTTCCTTTGGTCAAGCAACACTCTTCCCCATTTTACCCTTTCAGCAAAGTTCCCACTCCTTTCACCATTTTGTTACCCGTCTCTGGACTGTTTCTATCTTATTAATATCTTTTTGTAAGTGACGTCTCCAGAACTGGACACAGTATTCTAAATGAGGTCTAACTAAAGATCTTTATAGAGGAATCAGGACCTACTTCCTCCTGCTGGTGACCCCTCTAGTGATATAAAGATCTATATAGAGGAATCAGGACCTCCTTCCTCCTGCTGGTGACCCCTCTAGTGATATAAAGATCTATATAGAGGATATTCGCTTTCCCCACTGCCTGGTCACAGTGTTTGCTCATTTTGCAGTCATCTGAAATAAGTGCCCCCAAAGGCTTTTCCACTGTATTACTGGCCAACACTGTACCCCCAATGTTGTACTCTCTCAAGGGATTCTGTTTCCCTAGGTGCATTATTTTACATTTAGAAACATTAAACTGCAGTTTCCACTTCTTTGACCAATCTTCCAGCAGTGCCAAATCATGTTCCATGTTACAGACACCTCCAGGCAGAGGCGTATATACTGCAAGCGGCAATTTACAGGGGTGAGGAGCCGCCCCCAGACAGAAGGGACACACGTGGGTGTGAGCAGCAGGTCCACCATCAGCTGTAGCAGGGTGTTAGGTGTGTAGTTCTCATATCCCTTGCAGGCAGTAGAGGAAATTTGTGCAGCACTCCAATCCCTAGGCTAACAGGATTGGGAGAAAGATAGTACTTGTTGTAGCATCATCATCACCAGACAGAAGCTCATAAGAGAAGACAATGTGCCTTGAAGTATCTGAAATATTTAATACCTTCCCAGCCAGCTCATAAGCCCCCAAGCCTGCTGATTGGCACTATAATAAACACCTATAACTCAGCATGACACTTCTCTAACACACCCGGATGGGGCAAGCTCATGCAGCAAGTGACTGAGACAGTACAGTCCATACATAGAGAACACTAACAGGCACACTCCAACAGGCTCAACTACAACCCTCTGTTTCCTACAAAATCCCCAAAAAGATAAAAAGAAATTTAGAAGAATAACACATCTTTACAATGGTAAGACTGCTGCTAAAAAAATAAAAAATAATTTTATTCTTTTGTTTGGCCAACAATTTTATGCAGTTTGCATACAATTCTTTCTCTGAGAGCTTTGGTCCTTATCCCGTAGATCAGAGGGTTTGCAGAAGTAATTATGCCGGTAGCGATCAAAGGTATGATAACATCAACTTTGGTTGACATAGAACCTGTGGTTAGACTGTACCTGAAATTTAGGAACAAGAGGGTGAAAATATAAGTGGAGAAGGCCAACATGTGGGTCATCAATGTACGCAGAGCTTTCTGGGAGGATTCTGCAGAGAGTTTCAGACAGATGACTACTGTTCTTATGTAACAGTACATTATTACAAGCAAGCAGCCAATCAAATTGAACAAGGTCAAAGTAGTTCTATAGATGACATTAATTGTTATATCGTTACAAACAAGCGGTTGTAGAGACATGCTCTCACAATAGACGTTGTTAACATTTACCCCACAAAATGTCAGTCTTAATACCAACAATGTACTCACTGTTACTATCACCACATTGTAAACATATATGACAAGTGATATTGTTTGAGTTGTGTAGTTGGTCATCAGAGTGTGATATCTCAGAGGGTGGCCTACAGCCAGATATCGATCATATGCCAATATTGTAAAAGTAAATATTTCGTAAGTTCCATAAATATCAATACAGAAAGATTGACAGAGACATCCTGCAAGTGAGATGGTTGAGCATCCAGAAAACAAGTCAATGGCCAGCTTGGGAAAATATGCTGCGTTCCCCGACATCACATTGATAACCATGATGCATATTAAGATGTACATAGGCTCATGCAAGCTTTTCTCTGTCCAGGTTACATAGACAATCATAGAAGTCATAAACAATGTGACTGAAAATAATGCAAGAGCAAAAACTGCACACACATATCGAAATGAATCAAGTTCAATAAGTCCCACCAGAACAAAGTTGGTCACAGAGACATTTTTCACAGACGAGTTCATGGCTTGGAATTATGGCTTGCAAAATCAACAATTCCTAAAAATATTCTATTCAATCTGAATACTTTAAATTGAAATGCATCAATCATAGAGGCCCTGTGGATATTAGTGCGACATTCATCGCATTGCTTTTCTCTTGAATTCAGTTGGGCTTTTATAGGTTTACAGGTTTCATAAAGCTATCCCTCACTATTTAAATTTAGAAACTATTGCAATCGCTGCATCCAAGTCTTCCCAGTGGACCACAGTTGTTACAACTGCCGCTGATGGACTAATTAGTGTCAGAAATGTTATGAAGTAATGCAGAATAATTTAACAAGCTTTCCAAATGAGAGATAAACATGCAAAAAGAAAACATGAAAAGAGAAACTTTGAATTAAAAATTGAATATTTGCATAGTAATAGTGTAAAACACATCTCTAATCTTGTGTATGTTATTGATGGTTCAGTTAGGCACAATCATAAGAGATAAGATAAGTCAGGGTATGATAAGATAACATTCGATAAGATTAGACAAATCTAGATGTTTTGTCATTGCAAAAATAAATTCACAATGAAAGTTCTATCCTACTCCTCATTTTAAACAAACCACAAAAAACTTAAAACAATACATCACACACTGATGCACAATACATAAATCAAATCAATACCTAGAATACTAAAATATTCCTTTCTAAAAATAAGAACACCAATAACAGCAGCCTAGAACCACCCGGTTCATTATTTTAATATTCTTGCCATATTTAATGCTTTTATAGTCCTTGGAAAAAAACTCTCTCTAAATCTGTCCAAACTTTAATGTTTTTACACCATCTACCAGATGGCAATAATTCAAATATAAATGATGACCAGGGTGAGACAAATCTCTCACTTTTCTCTTCTCTACATAGACAGCAAATAACACAATGGTAAAAAAAACGGGATGCCCTAAGCTAAATAATGAATAAATGAAAACTTAAGGGGTTCCAGGCATGGTGACCCCTAGTATTACAAAATAGATATAGCCGACTCACATGAGAATAATAATGTGGTGTCCTCGGAACCTAAAAATGCACAAGAAAATGAGGTTGAGACCAAGGGAAAGAGATCCCTAAGGTCAAGGGGTCCCAATGAGGACAAACTACGGCTTGAATGAAAAACCAATTCGACCATTTATTGCAGAATAAAATTAGCAGACATACAGTATAAATATTAACAATTAAAAGAGAACTCACCACCACCAACAGAGAAAAAAATGAAGGATGGAGATGACGTGGTCATCCAAGACGACACCACACGCTAAGAAGTCCCTACAGATAGAAATGCTTACATTCCCACTCATAGTTGCCATTATAAACCACGGATCAAAAACATACCAAGAGGTCAGTTTATGAGGCTGAGACGCAATTGCACCAATGTAAAAGATTATCAAGAACAGAGCAATATTTTGGTGGAGAGATTCATAGAAAAAGGGTACAAGCAAGAATTAATAGAAGAAAGAACTAAAATTGAGGCACTGGGTAGAAATCTCTTGTTAAAAGCTACAAAATCTAAGAAAAAGGTGGAGGACAATACTATA